>NW_007247460.1:380148-401149 GCF_000164805.1 Carlito syrichta
GCCCAGGCGGGTCTCGAACCCGCGGGCTTGGGCAATCCACTCACCTCAGCCTCCCAAAGTGCGGGGATTACAGGCTGAGCCACCAAGCCCGGCTTCAAAAGCTATTTACAATAAATGGAGAGAATAACTGCTAACACAGTTTACACTGACTAAGAATAAACATTTACCTAGATATTTCTCTTCACAATGTTGACATCATTGTCTTTTTTTTTTGAGTTGGAGTCTCACTCTGTCGCCCAGACTGGAGGGCAGTGGCCGTTTCCAGCCACCGCAGCCTCGACCTGCTGGGCTCCGGCGATCCTTCCGCCTCAGCCTTCCAAGTAGCCGGAATTACAGGCATGCGCTACCACGCCCGGCTGATTTTTTGATTTATTGTAGAGATGAGGTCTCGCTGCCCAGGCGGGTCTCGAACCCGCGGGCTCAGGCAATCCACTCACCTCAGCCTCCCAAAGGCGCAGGATTACAGGCTGAGCCACTGAGCCCGGCTATCATTGTCAGATATATGACCTCACTGGGGCTGCAGCAACCCAGGAGTTTGTTGACCTTGATAGGTTAAGACACCAGAGGCTGTGACTCAAGATAAGAACCTGGACACAGGTGGCCTCCTTCCAGGAGTTACCTGCATTTCACAGGGGTACAACACCTTGAGGAGAAAAATAATCACAAAGAAATGCCTCTCTGGTAGCAGGAATTTCAAACTCAGGGACACCAGGCAGGCAAGGTTGTCTGGAGTGGCTGGAGGTGAGGACGCCATGCTGGAGTGACCAGTGGGTGACCCATGTCCCTGCTCACTGTTGCCAAATTAAGCGATGCTCAAGGGTTACTAGACTCCTTGTGGAGACAAATCTGTGTGGGCAGGTGCCTGGGTGCACAGCAAACTCGGAGAATGACCCCAGGTATCACAGCAACATGCAAAACAGATAATGGAAGTGTGAGTGCAGCGCTGGGGGGACAGAGAAGTTGGGGTTTGGGTTGGGGTGAGAACTAGAATGAAACCCGGAAGGCTAAGGATGGCAGGTGTAGAAAGAAGGCGTTGAGAGGTGGCCTTCTGCGTGGAGGGCCACCCAGCAAAAAAGACTTGTGGCTTGTGGCAGTTGGAGGGTCCTGTGAAACTGGCCTGTAGTAATTGAAAAGAATGACCATTTGCCAGGTCTTTTAGACCTTTGGTGGTTTTCTGTGCATTGTCTTGCTTGAGCCTTGAACCAGCCTAGACATGGATTTTATCATCCACAGTTCACAGAGAAGCAAGCTGGAGTACAGAAAGTGCACAAAACCTGCCTAAAATCATACAGCCAGGAGGAATCTGTGCTGGAAGTCAATCCAAGTCAGTTGGGCTCTAATGCCTGCCTTCTAACCGCTTCTGCAAGGTGACAGCCATCTGCTAATACTGTCTCCTCTTCCCCTATAAAGCATTCTTAAGGCTTAAGGAGCATCCTTGCCATTTACTGCACAGGCAATTCTTGACCTTTTCTGTTTTTGAGATAGGGTCTTGCTCTGTCACTTAGGCTGGAGTACAGTGGTGTGCTCACAGCTCATTACAGCCTTGAATTCCTGGACTCAAGGGATCCTCCTGCCTTAGCCTCCCAAGTAGCTGGAACTACAAGGAGGCACCACCATGCCCAGCTAATTTTTGAATTGTTTGTAGAGATGGGATCTCGCTATGTTGTTCAGGCTGGTCTAGAACTCCTGGCCTCAAGCAATCTTCCTGTCTCAGCCTTCCAAAGTGCTGAGATTATATATTTTTATTCATCGAGTAGTGAGTGATAGGAGTTCCTCTCCTGCCTAGCTTGGTGATAACCACGAGAGGAAGATAGGACAGCAAAGTTTTTCTATAAGGGGCAATATAGTAAATATTGTAGGCTTCGCAGACCATATGATCTCTGTTGTAACTACTCAACTATGGGAAGGCAGTCTTAAGCATTATGTAAATGGATGTGACCATGTGCCAATAAAACTTTATTTACAAAAACAGAGGTCAGGTCACATTTGGCCCTTAGTACATAATTTGGTGGAGTGCAAAATTAGGTTGAGGAGTGAGAGTTACACAGGTAGAACAGTTAGTAACAGGGCATGAGTTAAGCAACAGGTTGGATGTCATGGACCAAGGAATATGGGCTCCCAGATATCCCAGGAGTATCCCAGAAGTGCCAAGAGTTTATGGCCCTTGCATGTTGGAGAAGTGGGGAAAGTGGAAAAGGAAAGGTAGCCTGGGGTCAAGCTAAGGGGAGGCTTTGAATACCAGGCAGGGGAACTTACCTAGACTTTACTCTCAGGGGAAGAGGCTCTCAATAATGTTCCCCCCATCAGGATTCCACGAAGGCAACATTCTTATGTGAGACTTACACTCATAAATGCACCCCAGAGACAAGCTGTAGCAGAGATAAGTAGGGCTTTGGGTTCCAAGGAATCTCCTGTGCGTGAATTTACATCTCTGGGTAGGTATAGAGTTCCACCCCACCCCATCATTTTGAGGTTAATTTCTTTTTTTTGAGTTGGAGTCTTACTCTGTCGCCCAGACTGGAGTGCAGTGGCCGCTCTCGGTCACTGCAGCCTCGACCTGCTGGGCTCCGCCGATCCTTCCGCCTCAGCCTTCCGAGTAGCCGGAATTACAGGCATGAGGTCTCGCTGCCCAGGCGGGTCTCAAACCCGCGGGCTCTGGCAATCCACTCACCTCAGCCTCCCAAAGGCGCGGGATTACAGGCTGAGCCACCGAGCCCAGTTGGTTAATTTCTTATGTTCATGTATTATAGACAGAGAAAATGACTGACATAATATTTTTTATTTTTATTTTTTTTGAGTTGGAGTCTCACTCTGTTGCCCAGACTGGAGTACAGTGGCCGCTCCCGGCCACCGCAGCCTTGACCTGCTGGGCTCTGGCGATCCTTCCGCCTCAGCCTTCCAAGTAGCCGGAATTACAGGCGCGTGCTACCACACCCGGCTAATTTTTTGATTTATTGTACAGATGAGGTCTCACCTGCCCAGGCGGGTCTCGAACCTGCGGGCTCAGGCAATCCACTCACCTCAGCCTCCCAAAGGTGCGGGATTACAGGTTGAGTCACTGAGCCTGGCTGACATAATATTTTTAAAATTTTTGTTGAGCATTTCTTTTTGTCAATGCTGAAAATGTATTTAAAAAAAAAGTCTTCTCAATTCTTTAATACAACCTGTTAATTATGTCACCCAAATTCTCTATTATTTTAATTGTTTTTGTCTACTTGACCCATGGATTTCTGAAACAAGTCTGTTAAAGTTTTCATCTATGGCCACCGATTTGTTCTTTTCGCCTTGGTTTCTATTAGTGTTTGTTTTACATATTTTGAAGCTGGATTGTTAGGTGCCTAAAGAGTCATAGAAATCATTTTTGGAAGATTGTAACTTTTACTAGTATGTCTCCTTGTTTCTTTAAATGCTTTTTACCTTGGATTTCACATAGTCTGATATTAATATATACCTCCTTTATTTTTTTTTATCATTTGCTTGATATATTTCCCTCACTTGTTCATAGTCAAAACATTCTTATCAATTGGTTTCAACACATCTGTGTGATCAGCATACACACAGCAGGATTTTGCCCTTTAGTGGGGAAATTTTATCTTTTCTCTTGCATTGCTAATGATATATTTAGACGTAGCCTGTGATTTTATTTTATGCTTCCTCTTTACCTTGTTGTCTTACTTTTTCTTCTCTTTTCCTGCTTTTTGTTAGATTGATTAATTTAATTAAAATGTGGAAGCTGGTTTTCAAATTCTCCATCTTCTGTTGGCTACCCTGACACTTGAATTTTATATTTTTAAACTCATGATTTCCTGTTGACGTCCAGAACTGATCAGGAACTTTTTCTCCCTTAGCATGACTTAACCTTCCTCCTCCCCCCCACCTTGCCACCTCCCAAGTTGAGATCATCTGGGTAGATTGTGGCTTCAAATTGTTGTTTTTAAAATGTTTACATTATGCCTCCATAATTACTTAGACTTCACTAAAAGTTTTACTAGTTTCTTTGTTCACCATAGTTTCACCATCCCACGTCTTCCTCTTTCTTGAATTCACTATTTTTGTATTGAAGCACCTCCTCTGGGAATCCTTTAGAGAATATGAGGGTGGCAAACTCTCCTTGTAGAACAACAAAAAAAGTCTTACTTTTTCCCTCCCACTTGAATATTTTGTTTCCCTTCAGAACCTTGGAGATAATGTTTCATTGTCTTTTAACATCCAGTCTGATGCCAATTTCATATTATTCTATTGATGACCTGCTTTTTCTTCACCAGAGGCTTCTAGGCTTTAAAAAAAAAGGCTTTAAAAAAAATCATCTTTGCTGTTCTGATATATTACTATAATGTGTCTAGATGTGAGTTTTTTTCCCTGAGAATGACCAATCTGATATTAATTTATTTCTTCAGCAACTGGGAAATTTTCTTTTGTTAGTTCTTTAATTATTTCCCCCCCGCTTCTTTTTTCTTTTCTTTTTTTTTGAGTTGGAGTCTCACTCTGTCTCCCAGGCTGGAGTGCAGTTTTCCCCTTCCATTCTCGACATTCTATCCTTCTGTAATGCCTATCTCCCAGATGGCTGTTAATTTCTTCTCTTGGACTTTCCATCTTTTTTCCTTTTTACTGTGTTTAAGGAGATTTCCTCAACTTCATCCTCCAAATATCAAGATCATTAAACCCATCTCAGACCATTTACTGTTTCAAATTTTCAACTATCAATTTAAAAATTTCTAAGATCTCTAGTTGATTCTATTTTTTTTTTTAATTGTAGAGATGAGGTTTCACCAAGTTGCCCAGGGTGGTCTCAAACCCACTGGTTCAGGCAATTCTCTCACCTCGGCCTCCCAAAGTGCTGGGATTATAGGCATGAGCCACCACACCCGATCTGGTTGATTTTTTTTTTTTTTTTTTTTTTGAGTTGGAGTCTCACTCTGTCACCCAGACTGGAGTGCAGTGGCCACTCCCAGCCACCGCAGCCTCGACCTGCTGGGCTCCGGCGATCCTTCCGCCTCAGCCTTCCAAGTAGTCAGAATTACAGGCATGTGCTACCACACCTGGTTGATTTTTTTTTTTTTAATTTATTGTAGAGATGAGGTCTCGCTGCCCAGGCGGGTCTTGAACCCGCGGGCTCAGGCAACCCACTCACCTCAGCCTCCCAAAGGCACGGGATTACAGCCTGAGCCACCAAGCCCGGCTTGGTTGATTCTTTTTAGTGGATTTAATATTATTTTGGGCCAGCTCAGTGGCTCAGCCTGTAATCCCAGCACTTTGGGAGGCCGAAGCGAGTGAATTGCCTGACTCTGCAGATTCGAGACCAGCCCAGGCAACTTGGCGAGAACTCATCTCTTCAATAAATAAAAAAAGTAGCTGGGCATGGTAGCACACGCCTGTAGTTCTGGCTACTTGGAAGGCTGAGGCAAAAGGATCACTGGAGCACAGCAGGTCGACGCTGGGATGGCCATGAGTGTGCCACTGCACTCCAGCCTGGGCAACAAAGTGAGACTCCAACTCAAAAAAAAAATTATATACATGTATATATATATATAATTTTGTGTCTCTTGAAGATAATGATCATACACTATTCAAACTGGCTTTTGTTACTGTTGTTTGCTATATTATCTGTTTCTTTGGGTATTAATTCTTTTATATGTTGAGTTTAGAGTTATGCTACCCAATACAGTAGAGCCTTAATATTTAAATTTAAATTCATTGGCTAGTCATAACTCACACCTATAATCCTAGCACATTGAGAGGCCGGGGTGAAAGGATTGCTTTAGCCTGGAGTGTGAGACCAACCTGGCAACATAGAGAGACCTCGTCTCTACAAAAAATAAAAAAAGTATCCAGGTGTGTTTCCAACTACTTGGGAAGCTGAGGTGGAAAGATTCCCTGAACCCAGGAGGCTGAGACTGCAGCGAACCATGATGATTGTATTCTGGCCTGGACTACAGAGTGAGACCCCCGACTCAAAAATAAAAATAATAATAATAAAATTTAATTTAAAATGTAGTTCCTCAGTTACAACAGCCACATATCAAGTGCTCAATAGCCACCTGTGGCATGTGGCTACATATGTGCAGCTCAAATATAGAGCATGTCCATCACACAGAAAGTTCTATTGGACACTATTGGCTTAGAGTTACTTCCTACCCTGGTTTCATTTTTCCTTAGATTGTTAGTGATTCTGGATGTTCTGCTCCTCTTTGCCAGCTTTCTGCTCACTGTAGCCTATCTCTGGCTATTGAGAGAGATGAGAGGTCTGCTGGCACCTTTCTCCCTGCCGAGGGCTCCCCACTCCTCTTCCACAGCCTCGGTGGTTGCTTGGAGTATTCCTTGTCTCTCTGGCCCCAGCACCCTGGGACAAATCTACTGCTACCAACTACTGGACACACGTGTTCAGGGTCACCCCTGGGACCGCCTCAGGTTTTCCTGAGTCTGTTGTCTCAGGCGTGGAGCTCTCCCGACCGCTCATTCCTCTACCACAGTCTTCTCCTTCATGTTTCCTCCAATTTTATTTCTTTATGGCTCCGATGCTGTTTATCTTTATCTTTCAGAGATCCAACATTTGTGACCTGCTAATGGTTTGCTCTTGTTTTCTCACGCTCTTAATAGATTTTCCATTTAATTTGTTCCAATATTTTTCTGTGTGGATTGGGGCAGGAGAGAGGGTCTTCTGCCAGCTTGACCCAAACTTCAGCAGTGCCTATGTATGAGCATCTCTACTCCTTGTATACACGTTTCATAACTAATGGTAGAAAACCTGATCGTTCCCGATGATGATTGTATTCCAGCCTGGGTGACAGAGTCAGACAGGTGCTGGGCTGGCTGCATTAGAATCACCTGAGGATCCTTGAGCTCCACTCTGGGGGGCTTGGAATGCACAGCCTGGCTCGGGAATCATCGGCCTACTCAGTGGGGTAAGTGGGAAAGAGGCTCAAGTACTCAAGAGAGGCCATCTACTTTGCAAGCAAGTTGGTGGCCAATGTGCAGATGCCCAAGATCTCTAATGGCCAAGTCACTATGTCTGTGAGTGCATGGGTCCCTGGGTAGGTGCGGAGATGGGGGAGTCTATGGAACTTGTTGTACTTAGGACTGAAGGAGAATGAAGAATTGCAAAACCCACTGGGGAGAACTCAAGGACAAGAGAGATACAAAAAGCACAATTGAATGGAATTAAAATGAATGATTGCTGCAGGCCTCTCTCCCTCCCACAGCGATATCAACTCTGCAAACCCCAGAGATCAAAATGGGGCCAGAAAATCCCCCACCTAGAGAGTTTTTAAAAAACTTTAATTGCTATCCTACTGAGGGGCCCAACTCCAGCTTTGAGGAGATATATTTACTGGTTAGATTTGCAGTAATGATTATTATTGTTACTGTAAGAAGAATACACTCATTGTCTCCAGTGAGCTCATAATGCTGCACAAACATGACCTCATTTCTCCTCTGAACGGGGCAGGTATTGTTAACTCTGTTTTCCAAAAGGACACGGAGGTCCACTGCGGTCCGGTCCGATGCCTTGAGCAAGGCCACACATCGAGAGAGGGATGGAAGGTGAAGCCAGGTCTCAGCTACTCCTGCTGGGTCCCAGAGCTCTTGCACTGGTCTAGGCTTATGTGTCTGGTCATTCCTTGGACTTCCCTTATGGTCACAGAGCTGGTTCCAGAGATCTGAGGGGATCAGAGAAGTCAGGGTCACCAGCTCCAGATAGCAGGGGAGGAATAATCATTAACTTTTGGTGGTTCAGCCAAATTCAGACTGCATGCTCAGCAATCCAAATCCTCTCTGGTTTGGCACCAGTTTGTTTCCTCCCTCCCTCCCTCCTTTCCTCCCTTCTTTCCTCCCGCCTTCCTCCTTCTCTCCTTCTCTCTTTCTTGAATTGGGGTCTCACTCCATTGCCCAGGTTGGAATGCAGTGGCATAATCACGGCTCACTGCCACCTGGGCTTAGGTGATCCTTCTGCCTCAGCCTCCCGAGTACTGGGACTACAGGTGTGCACCACCACATTTGGCTAAGTTTTTAATTTTTTTTTTTTGTAGAGATGAGGTCTCACTATGTGGCCCAGGCTGGTCTCAAACTCCTGGGCTCAGGCAATCCTCCCACATTGGCCCAAAGTGTTGGGATTACAGGCATGAGCCACTGTGCCCGGCCTGACCCCAGTTTTACTAGACTCTAAGCCAGCTGACTTCCCTCTCCACTTCCTCAACAACTTAGGGGATTCAAGTACTTTGCCTCAGACTGAAAATCACATGCACACCAGATTTGTCTGCCCCACGACATGTTCCTGCTGTCTGCATATCCCTTGGGTTAATCATGGTATTTTTTGGCCACTGAGCTATTCTTTGGGCCTTTGCTTCTGCCATTTCCTAAGCCCTGTTCCAGCCGAAGCCCCACTTTAAGATGACGCTGGGTGCTGTATGAAGGATAGATCCTTGGGTCCAAGAGTGGAATTCAAGAGACCACCTGGAAAACCATTTAATTCGACTTCATATAGCTTTTGCGTTGATCCACTGGAACCTCTCTCTCTGTGTCTGAAACCTTATCCTCCCTGGTCTGGGGTCTCTGCTTTCTGTTGGGTGACAGACAGTCAACCAGCCCAACTCATCTACCAAGAAGCCCCTTTGTATTTTCTTTCTTTTTGAGTTGGGGGTCTCACTTTGTCACCCAGGCTGGAGTGCAATGGCACCATCACAGCTCACTGCAGCCTTGACCTTCCGGGCGCAATCGATCCTTCTACCTCAGCCTTCCAAGTAGCTGGGGCTACAGGTGCATGCACCACAACGCCCAGCTAATTTTTTTCTTTTAGTTGGAGTCTCATTCCATCACTCAGACTGGAATGCAGTGGCACACTCATGGCCACCCCAGCGTTGACCTGCTGGGCTCCAGCGATCCTTCCACCTCAGCCTTCCAAGTAGCCAGAACTATAGGTGCGCGCTACCGTGCCCACCTAATTTTTTATTTATTGTAGAGACAAGGTCTCGCCAAATTGCCCAGGTTGGTCTGGAACCCGCGGGCTCAGGCAATCCACTCGCCTCAGTCTCCCAAAGTGCTGGATTACAGGCTGAGCCTAATTTTTAAATATTTTGTAGAGACGAGGTCTCACTAAGTTACCCAGGTTGGTCTTGAACTCCTGGGCTTGAGCAATTCTTCCACCTTGGCCTCCCAAAGTGCTAGGATTATAGGCATGAGCCACCGTGCCTGGTCCCCTTTGCATTTTGACCAAGGGTTTCTGGAAACAAAGTCATAACCCGAAGGGACAGTCAGACTGGGAGTCATGCCCAGGCACCCCTGTGCAGAACCACCTGCTCTGTGGGTTACACCAACCAGTTCCAAACATGCCCTCTGCCCCTATAGTCACAGCCAGCCCTTGTCATGCCAGTTGTTGCCAGCTCTGCATCCTCCTCCTCCCTGAGCCCGAGAATGTGGGGCCTGGGCGGGCTGCAGAGGAGTTGGGCACTGAAGGCACGTGACCCCAGTCACCTGCTGTGACCTTATGAGTATTTACACCAGCGCATAAACCTGTCATTTACAGCTTGGGCAAGTCATTTACAACACTGAGTTAAAGGGATCTCCTCTTGACCCTTCTCCCCCAACTTTAGGTTGGTTTTAAGATTTAGGAGAGACATGATTGAGCTCTGGTGACAATCATGGGAGGTCTGTGGATGAGGAAGCATCCCCAAGGAGGATGGGATGGGCATTCCTCAGGGGCAGGGCTGGCCAAGTCAATGGGGGTGTAAGGCGAATCTAGTTTCCTCGTCCTAGTTATGGCTCATTCTTCTCTCACAGTCATGTAAAGGTTGTTAACCTTTTGGGTGTGTGTGTATTGGGGAGATATTGTGGGCATTTTGAAGGAAGCAATAGAAAACCTCTTTGTGGAAAAAGTGAACAGTGGGGACAGAAGTTTAAAAATTTTGGAGATTCCCAAGTTTCCTTGAAGCCTATGTGACAAAATGAACTAATTCACACCAACATGTAAATGACTAATAAAGTTCAGTATATTTCCACTTGAATGGAAGTAAAGTCCTTACACCAAAGAAACTGGAGTTGTTATTGGGGGGAACTTGTCTACATCTGTGGGTTGAGATACAGTCTACAGAGAATGGACAAGCATCTCCTAACTTCTGAAATCTGTGCATACCCCTGCCATTCCTATGCATAAAACAGAGTTGGGGGTGAGGACACAACAGAGGGAGGAGAGGCAACAGGAGTTGTTTTTAGACTAATTTGGAATCCAAAGTTTGCCTGAGACTCCACTCAGTGGGGCTTGTTGGGACCTGGGTACCAGATCTTCCCAGTCAACCCAAAGCATCTTATCTTGTTAATGGGCCAATAAAAATTAGGGGGACAAAGGCCAAGCCCTAGCAACTCCAATGAATCCCCTCTGCGAGAGTGAGCAAACTCGTAAAGAGGTCCACTGAGCAAACTGAGAATCATCGTCTTCCATTAACTTTAAAGAGCTCGTTAGGTTGGCTTCCAAAGGCTGTGGGACACCAGTGAGAAAGCCAGAGTCATCATCCAGGCTGAGGAGCAGGCCGGCTCTCATGGACTCCCCCTGTGTCCCCCAGCACCAAGCTGGGAGCGGCTGCTCTTACTATAGCCCAGCGCGACATCCTGGCTACACAGGCAAGGAGTCCAGGCCTCAGGGGCTAATTCTTTCCTGCCAGGATGGGGAAAGACAGGGACAAAGAGCTTAGGGCAAACCACTTCCAGGCTTGGGCAGGCCACCTGGTACTGGGCACCCACACAGAGGCCTCTCCGAGGTACATCGCAAGTCCAGCTTCAGTGCCCAAAACCTCCCACCAAAGGATCCCACCAGCCCAGAGCCTGGCCTGAGGGCCGTTGTCAATGCTGGCCACACCCCTGTCATCCACCTTCTCCTCCACCCCAGAAGTGTCCAACACCAGAAAAACTAAAAACAAACAAACAGGGCCAGCAGAAAACACATCACCACACAAGCTTGCCTCACATTGTCCTCTGCCATCAACCAGAGTTCAGAGCCAGAGGCCGCTGGCCTGGAAAAGCCCCAGGCGCTCCTGGAGCTAGGCCCCTGTGCAGAACCTCCTTCCAGGGCAGGGTCTGCCGTGCCTCCTCCCCTGCTGCCTCATTCTCTTTCTCTTTCTCTTCCGTCTCCATCTCTCTTTTCTTTCTATCCATTATTTCCCTCTCTGTCACTTTTTGTGTCCCTTTTCCTGCTTTCTCCATTCTGTTCTCTTCCAACATCCGCGATTAAATCAACTCACTAAACAATCAACACCTCGAAGAAATCCTGCAGTGCACACGAAGCCAATTCATGATGCAAGCCAGTTGTGCTGCCACTTTGCTGTCACATCATCGGAGTCCTTGGAGCCTATGCAACAGTAGCAGTCCCTTAGCATCTGATGGAGACAGGTCTGCACTGCCTGGTCCCCTCCACCTTCAGAGCTTCCTCCCTCTCCCCAAAATACTTGTCCCTGATGGGACCAGGGCTAATTCCCCCAATACATTCTCCCTCCAAGTCCTTGCTCACCTCATTCCACCACCTGGAAAGCCCTCACCCTCTTCACCCGGCTCCAGAGATGGTGATTCTGTGTGTTCTTTGAGGTCAGCTTTAAACCCTCTCCTCCTCCACAGAGTCGGCCCCATGCTCCAGCTGGAATTAATCTGTCCTCTTTATGCCCCATTAGAATTGTATGTTGGCGCCTCCATATTTGGGCATTTACCACACTCTGCCTTATATTCTAATTATTTAGATGCGGATTTCTCTCTCCTACTTGGAAGGAGAAACCGTGTCATCTTTGGATCTCCAAGTCCTTTAAGTCTCTGGTACAAGGTAAGTGCACATAAACATCGAGTTCATGGTTGTAAATAAACACACATACAATAATTCTACATCTTAACTTCACCAATCTGGGTGCATCTCGTTTATAATAATTTTATTTGCACATTTTTGTTTGAGGCACTGGGTTCCCTGAGGTCTGGTTCAAGGACTTTGCCAAGGGCTGGAGGATGGTATGTTAGATGGCGGCACCTACTGGTGAAGAGTGGCATTACAGCTCAGATCTGCCAAAGAGAAGCCACGGAATTTCTCAATTAATCCCAGCAGTGCTGGACCAGGGACTGGAGGCAGAGGGTAAAGCAGAAGAGAATAACTTCCTCTCTCTCCTCAGTAGCCCTTAGGCTAATCGAGGGGTGGATGATTGCTGAGTCAGGGCCTGGGTCCCTGGGAAGAGCTCATTCTCTAGCACACTACAGTTTCTTGAGGTCTGGATTTTGCAGGACCAGAGCAGGAGACCAAGGAATCTCAGCCTGTGATGCTCCTTAGCTTTCCCAAGTCAGCTCAGAGAAGAGGTGGCGTAAAGAAGGAAGAGCCTCTTACCGGGAAAGGGAGGCAACGTCTTGCAAAGATATCAACACTTAGCACAAGCACATCTCTGGCAAACATTCCAACAAGCCCTAACTTACTGCAGGTCTTCAGTTCCTTCTAGAAGGATTTTCAGTCCTATGCGAGCCCTTCTCTGAAAATATAATAGAAGCTGTTGGGTAACTGAGCTTTGGTTTTACAGCCATTCGCTTTATGGTCTACTTGAAGCTGGTCCATGAATGCCTTGAACTTTGTCCCAGTACTTCCATCCATCCTTTCTTTAATCCAAGGTACCCATAGAAGTCATACTGGTAGATGGAGAGATAGGTCCTCCTCCTCCTCCTCTCCATCTTTTTCTCTGGAAAAAGATCCCAGTGGGGATCTGGGACAAGATAGTCATAAAGAAAAAAGGTGGAGCACAGAAGCCAAGTTAGCTCTTAGTGAAGTCAGGACGTTCACTATGAGTGTTCCTATAGCCCCCTCCCCTGCCACTCAGCACTTTTTTTTTTTAGTTAGGGTTTCACTCTGTCATCCAGGTTGCAGTGCAATGGCACAATCATGGCTCACTGCAGTCTCAAACTCCTGAACTCAGGTTCTCCAACCTCAGCCTCCCGAATAGCTGGGACTACAGGCATGCATCACCACACCTGGCTACTTTTTTTTTTTTTTTTGTAGAGATGACATCTCACTATGTTGCCAGGTTGGTCTCAAACTCCTGGGCTCAAGCAAGTCTTCCACCTCAGCCTCCCAAAGTGCTGAGATTATAGGCGTGAGTGACTAAGTTTTAATTGGCAGAGGTTTAATCTTGTCACCCTTTCTCACAGAGATATTTGTACTGGAGGGCCAAAGAACATAAGATTTAGCTCAAAGGAGTGACTATCTAATGATGGAATTTTAAGCATCAGTAGGAAAGATCTTTGATGAGGTGGCAGAGAATCCCCCAGGAACTCTTCGGTGGCTTCATTCAGGATTCTGCCTCCTGAATCTGCCTCCCCAGAGTTCAGATGGCTTCATTCTGGATTCTGCCTCCTGGATCTGAACTCCCCAGAGTTCAGATGGGAGCTACACTCTGTCTGCTTTGGCCCCAGAACTCATCACTTCCATCACTCATGCTGCTTCTTGCCCAGTCTCCTGCTCCCAGCTGTTTTACCCAGCTTCCATCATCCAGTTCTTTAGACCATTGGGGAGATCCTGAGCTCTGGCTTGGGAGGTTCTATCTCTGCACCTTTGTCTGAGAGTCTCTGGCCAAAGCCCCCTCCTAAGCCTCCTGCGTCTCCATGGTCTTTCTTCAGCTTGGGGTTTCCACATGGCCCATCCATCTATCACCCTCTCCGGCCCTTGGTCCTTTAGGGGGAGCTGAAGCATCCTCAGATTGGTGGGAGGCAGGGAGAAAAGGTTAGAGAATGCTTCATTTCTCCTTGGAGTTTTCATGAAGGCATAATTCCTTCCTTTTTGCCGTCACTCAAAAAACATCCACTGAGCACAACTATGTGCCAGGCATATCCTTGGGGTTGAGGATACAGTGGTGACCCATATTGGGGGGCGGTGCCCTCTATAGTACAACACGGCCAGGGCCATCACTGGGTAGGTTTCAAGGACCACTGAGCTCCAAGTCTGCTGGGGCGGTCAGACTTCCCAAACAAGGTACCATTTAATCTGGATTTGGGTTTTTTGGTTTGTTTGCTTGCTTTTTTTAGAGACAAGGTCTTCATCTCTTGCCCAGGCTGGAGTATGTATGGTGGTGTGATCATAACTCACTGCAGCCTCAAACTCCTGGGCTCAAGTGATCCTTCCACCTCAGCCTCCTGAGTAGCTGGAACTACTGGTGTGCACCACCATGCCTGTCAATTTTTACATTTTTTGTAGAAACAGGATCTCACTGCGTTGCCCAGGTTGGTCTCAAACTCCTGGCTTCGATCACTCCTCCCAACTAGGCCTCCCCAAAGACTGATATTACAAGCATGAGCCACAGTATCCAGCCCTAAGCTGGATCTTGAAGGGTAGTAGTGGTTTTTTTGTTTTTGTTTTTTTTTTTCAGTTGGAGTCTCACTCTGTCACCCAGACTGGAGTGCAGTGGCACGCTCCTGGCCACTACAGCATTGACCTGCTGGGCTCCAGCAAGCCTTCTGCCTCAGCCTTCCAAGTAGCTGGAACTACTGGTGTGCGCTACCACACCCGGCTAATTATTTTATTTATTTATTGTAGAGATGAGGTCTTGCCAAGTTGCCCAGGTGGGGCTTGAGCCCGTGGGCTCAGGCAATCCACTTGCCTCGGCCTCCCAAAGTGCTGGGATTACAGGCTGAGCCACCGAGCCCGGCCAGTAGTGGTCTTCCAGCTGTCAAGAATATAGTGTGTGGTGTGCCAGGAGCCAGAGCTGTAGATCTGCAAATGACACATAGAATCAGAGCTAAGGAGAGTGGGGTTAGAGATATGGATCTGGGGGTCTCAGCACACTGGAGGTGGCTGGGGCCACAGTGCCCTGCCAGGTGCTGTCCACCTGCTTTGTGCTGGGCTGTCCACACACAGCATAGTCAGTAACACTCAACAGTCTGCCTGGTCAGACTGTGATTCTCCCTCTCTTCCAGATGAGGAAGGTGGAGTGGAGAGGGGAAGACGCTTGCCCAAGCTCACTCATTGACAGGACTGGGTTTTAAACTTGGGACTGTCTAACCACAGAGCAGGTGTGCTTTCTGCCACCCGTGCATCCCTTCTAAGAGTCTCTAGGGAGGTCATGTAGAGTGAGGGGTGTAAAGAGCCAAACTAGAAGCCCAGACTCTCCAGCATTTGAGAAGCCAGTGGGGGAAGAGTGGCCAGCAGGAGATGAAGGAAAAGAAAGGTCCAAGGAGGGAAGAAACATGTTCAGAGGTTTTGGATGATGCAGAGGTCAGGTGAAATAAGGACCGCCAGGCAGCTCGATATGGAAATATGGAAGTCACTGGAGACTTTGGGGAGGGGTGGGAGGGCCCTTTAGACCATCTCAGGACAGGGGTGAAAGGAAAGCAGTGGAGATCTAGGGCAGGTGTGTTCCTCTGAGAGGCTGGTGGCCTAGAAGGATGAGAGACAGCCAGGTCCTCAGAAGCCTGTTGTTGTTGTTTTAGGATGTGCAGATCTACTGTGTTTATAGGAGGAGGGAAAGGAGCCCAGGCAACAGATTTGGGTGAAGAGGTGGTAAGTGACAGAGCGAAGAGGGGCAAGAGGAGAGGGAATCCTGGTACATGCGTGTGGTGTTGGGCTTGGCCAAAGGGAAGAACCCCTCTCCCAGCAGTGGGAGGAAACGGGGCTGGAGGCTGGGAGGCTCATGCCAGATGTTCAGAGGTTTTGGATGATGCAGAAAGGTCAGGCTAGATAAGGCCTACTGTGCACTCAGATTTGGTGATGCGGAAGTCACTGGAGACCTTGGAGAAGGGTGTTAGAAGGTTCCTGAAGCTGACAGGAGTTGAGTACCCTAGTTGGGGTGGGCAAAGGGGAGGGTAGCTGTGCAGAAGGGGCCAGGGCATGGGCCTGGGGCAGTCTGAAGCCTTGCCTTGTGATGTGCAGGAGTCTGGAACCACACACTGGTATTGATGCCAGTTGGTAGGATAGGGATTTTTGTTTCCTACATGAAGCAGCTGGGGAGCAGGTGAAGAGGAAGCAGGTGGTAAAGTGATTCAGGTATGGGAGTGGGCAGGGAGGACAGGGTGGAGACACTGGGGGGAGGGGCCAAGGGCACTAATCTGGAGGCAGCTGAAGTGGCCAGAGTAGAGGCTGGAACAGGTGTGGCCAGCTCGGAGCAGGCTACCTCCTTCCCGTGTCCTGGCAGGGCTGCCTGTGGACTGCTCTGGAAAGGTGGAGCCCTGGAGCAAGGCACTACTAGAATCCCAGGGCAGGAGCAGACTTTGAGAGAGGGTTGCTCCCACGCCTCTGCCCATCAGTGAAATGACTATCTGGGCCATCCTGAGTGAACGTGAAACAAGAACCAACCAGGGTCCCCTGTCCACTAGCCTGTTGGGAGCCCACCCCACCCTCTTCTCTTCTACTTCTTCAGTTATTGTTCTGATTATTCTCTTTTTGTCTTCATCTGTCAGTCACTGATTTTTGTTTATGTGGCTATCTTGTCCATTAAACCTTCTTGGATGACTGACTTCTGTTTCCTCTGGCTTTCTATGGCACTTTCCATCTGGGCCCTTAGATATCATTCCAATATTCTGCTTGGCATGTGCAAACCTTGCCTACCTACTATGACATTTGGGACACTTGCCTTGTGATATGGAAGGGACCAGAGCCAAACATGGGTGCTGTGTCTCCCCCAGCTGGGATCAATCACTTTTCCTATTTGTTTTGTACCCCCTGGAGGGCATAGTACAGTGTGTGTGGAGTATAAGTACAGTATGCCACTTGCTGACGAGTCAGATCACCAGGAAGAGTGAGAACCAGAGGGGATACTGGCAGCTCTGAGGGTACAAGCTAAGGAGTAGTTATCTGGGAGTCAGAAGGCAGGGGAGATATGCTGACTCCTGACATAGCTTTGCCTCTTAAATATGTTATGTGACCCTGGACAAGCCACAAGACCTCCCATCATCAGACAAAGGTGATGGCTAAAGTCCTCTGCAGTTCTGCTTCTCCAGGGCAAGTGTGCTGCCCTTTATGTGAAGGGGCTAGTCTGCCCCACTGGCCTGCCCCAAAAGATGAGGCTGTAAGAATGGCGAGAGTATGTTGGCTCCTTGTGGGTTAAGAGGAGGCAGTATAAAGTGGAGGAGTATACGAGCTTCAGAATCAGGCTCGGGCCCAAGTCCTGGCTTTATCCCTTCTTAGTCTGTCATCCTAGGCAAGTTAATCTACCTGAGACTCAGTTTTCTCATCCATAAAATGGGGATAACAATTCCCACTGCACAGGGTTGTAATGGAGTACATACCAGTACAGTGCTTGGCACAGAAAGCACTCAGTAAAGCGTCTATGACTTCTTATGGCAGAAGAGGAGGTGCAGGGCAGTAGGGATGGAGAGATTCCAGAGCTACCTGGCTGGCAGGTGAATTTCCTTCTGCCTGTCTGTACTGTGTAAGTCCTGCTGACAAAGGCAGTGTACTGGAATGCATGGAATTTTTGAACCCTTCTCAATAGGAATGTGTGACAGACAGGAACCTGTTGGGGGTGGTGAGAATCCAGCCCAGTTGGCTGTGCTCATAACCAGAGGCATCAAAGCCTGATCTGGGATGGGGCTGTTTCTTTCCAGACACTACTAGCCTTTGCTGTCAAACACTGTGGTCTGTGTTCCTTCTGAGGAGTAGCAGAAATAACAGCCAGAGCCTCCATCTGTTGATGCCTAGTATGTACCAGGCATTTTCCACACACTATCTCATTTGATGAACACCATAACCTTATGAGGTTTTATCCCCTTTGTCAGATGACAAAACCGAAGCTCACTGAGATTGAGTAATTTGCCCAAAGTCACACAGGTAGAAATGAACAGAGCTGAGATTTGAACCACAGGTTTGTTTAACTCTAGAGCCCCTACAGTTAGACACAGAGGGATACCTCACATTTGAGGTCATATAACCATACCCATTTTCCAAATGAGGAAGCTGAGACTCGGAGAAGTGAAATAATTCACCAAGAATACAAATGGTCTAGTTCCAGTTTGTACATGCTCTCATGAAACTATACTGTCCTGTCTGTCAAGGTAAGGTCATTGGAGTCCATTTACTTATGGGGAAGTTGAGGAGCAAACAGAAAAAAAGCAAAGCTCATGGAAGGAGACTTGGCGGGGGTCTAAATGTGTGTGGGGGGGGGCCTGGCAGAAATGTCCCTAAGCAGGACCTGAATCGAGATCTATCAGCTATGGGCAGAGGTCTACCCAGCCCTCGCCCCAGACATTTGAAGGAGAATTGAGAATGAAATGAATGTCAGAAGCATCCTTGAAGGAAAATGAAGCCTAAAAGCAAACTGCAGCCTGAGAGGTAAGTGTGGGAAGTCCAGAGAACACTGGACACTCTTCCCTACTGGTTACAATCTAGCATATGCTGCTCCTTTTGTAGGACTGGCAAGCATCATCTTGTTTCTTCTTTGTCATCTTCCTGAGCTATTGTTCAACTGAGTCAGATGTGGACAAAGCAAAGGGCAATGTGACCAGCACCCCAGTCCAAGTGCCCTGGTGATATAAGGATTCCTATAGAATCCTCTGAAGGGCTAAGGGGGAACCAGGTTAGGTGGGTGGCAGGGGAAGAATAGGGCAGAGAACTGTGTCTTCTGCCCTGATGTAGAGGAGGAGCTCACCTCGTCCTAGAGGAGAAGAGGAAGTGATCAGAGGAAAGCTGGTAGGATGAGATCAAAGGAAACCAGGGTAGAAGACCCCTAGTCTTTCAGAGACATAGCAGCTTAGGTGGAACAAGCCACTCAAGCCTCCCTCCCCGAAAGCCAGTGTCCATACTGAGGAGACTAGGAAACCACACTGACCCGGAAAGAAGGTCCCAGATAACCCATAACAGCCCCTGCAGATCCTCCATGTCCACCTTGGCTGTGGAGCAGGGCCACTCCCCCCGTCATCTCCCCCAGGGACCCAGAGGAGCTCACAGTAGTGTCCAAAGAAGGCAGAGGCAAAGCAACGCAAGGCAGAGTGCAGTCTCCCCTTCCAGCCTTGTGGGTCTCCTCGGCTCTCTACCTGTGCCCCCGTGTGGATCACAGACACCATCTGGCAACCTCCAGTTCTTTCTTTCTTTCTTTTTTTTTAAACTACTCTCTTGTTTGGGGCAAAGAGGATGGCAAGTTTGCACTTGTCCTCCAGCCCTACACATAATTGGTGGCAGCAGGCAAAGCTGCTGCAAGGGGAGGGGCGTGCCAGTGGAATGAGGGAGGGAGGGCATCTGAGAGTGACAGGGCTGTCAGGACAGCGGAGATCATCCAACCAACCTTTCTGTGGCCTCCAAGCCATTCCCATGATTTGCGTGCTCCCGCTCCAATGGTCATCTCTCACGCCATGCAAGAGTTCTCACGGCCTCCTCCCCTGGGCTTCCAAAGGGCACTGCCTCTTTTCACCACTGAGTGAGTCCACCTTAGACGAGGAAACTGAGGCTCATGGAGATGTGACCTGCCCAAAGGTGATCTTTGTCCCATGGTAAGAAGGAGCAGGAAACCCAAAAGCCTGAGCCAGCTTCCATCCTCCTACATTCCCACTCCATTCCTAGGGAAGAGGAGACTCAGTTCTTCTCCCGGGGGGGCTTGGGTCATCAAAACCCATCCCTCACTCCAGCTGATGATGGAGTGAGGTCTGAGAACAGAATCCTCTTCCAAAAGATCTTAGTGTTGTTGCCCTTTGTTCCTGGGTACTCTGAGGGCTCTGTGAAGCTAGTCTGTGCCCTAGCACCACTCTGTAGACAATTGGCTCTGAAGAATGAGTGGCTCCCTGGGGCTTGGCGTGGTCTCACTGGGATTGCAGCTTGTACTCCAAGAAGGCCCTCCCCAGCCTTTCAAGAGGGCTTTCCTGGAAGGAAAGAAGACACAGAGCAGGTGTGTGCGGAAGGAGACAGTAGGGGACACTGCTCCTTCGGCACAGTTTGCCCCTATTTTTAAAATATTCTGCCTGCTGCAGTTGGAGGGATAATGGGTTAAGAACTGACCGGCAGGACCACCTCCTGACGCTGTGAGGCAAGTGTGGAGGAGCGTGTTGTGCCTGTCTTTATGTCTGTGTTTACACACACAGGCATGTTTCTGTGCGTTAACTTTTGCCCCTGGGTTGAACACGTGAGAGTGTACCTACGTAAGTCCAAGTCTCTAGGGGTAGGGTGGTTCAGTGGGCTTACCTCCAAGGCCTTAATTGCAAGAGGGTCTGCCCAGACTTGGCAGCTTTAGCAGGGGGAGGCTACTTTTTTCTTGGTTCTCCAAGTGCCCAGGGACCTAGGAATGGGAATTGAGTCCTGAGGATGGGGGTGTGGTGGGGAGTATGAGTTGGAGGGGCTGACTCGGCCCGGGGTCGGAGCTGCTCTGTGATTTGAGGTCCTGTGTCCCGCATGTCGGGCTGTGTGGGTGGATATGCCCGAGTGCCCGTGTGTCCACGCTGCCCGGCCTCCCTGACACCTCGCGCCCTCTTTGTCTCGGGGTGGAGGTGTGCGTGCAAACCTGCGCCGCACGGTCTTCCTCGCGTGCGAGCGCGGGGCGCACCCTCGCTCCCTCACTCCCTCTGCGGGGAGAGAGGGCGAGCTGGAGCCCAGTGCTGTTTGGTCTGGAGCCGAGCGAGGCTTGCATTGATCCATTGATTGTGCGCGGTCTGCGCCTGACCTCCCTGCTCCCGGGGAAGCCGTCTCCATGGAGACGGGCCAGCTCCCCCAGCTCCGGATTGTAAATTCCTGCAGGCAGCGGCCCGGCAGCCTGGGGAGGGGGCCGCCGCGCCCGGGCGCGCAGGGGGAGCGGCCGCCGCGCCGAGGCCTCATTTGAAAGAAAAAAGGGCACGAAGAAGGAGGTGGAGGAGGAGGAGGAGGAGGGGGAGGAGGAAGAAAACGAAAAGGAGCGAGGAGAGGAGGAGAAAGAGGAGGAGGAGGAGAAAGGCGAAGAAAAAGAGACGGAGCCCGAGAGACGGAGCGAGAGCGAGGAAGGAAGAAAGAGAAAAGGGCGTGTTTCTGCGCGGCGTTTCCCCTCCCCTTTCTCAGGTCCCTCGCTCGGGCTCCGCGCCCTCCGGCTGCAGCTCTCTCCGGGAGAAGCTGGGCGCT
>NW_007247460.1:401393-405104 GCF_000164805.1 Carlito syrichta
GGGGCGCGTGCCCGGGCTCTGCCTGCTAGTGCTGCTGGTCCACGCCCGCGCCGCCCAGCACAGCAGAACCGCGCAAGGTAAGGACGAGAGCGCACGCCGCGGGACTGCCGAGCTGCGGGGCCCGCGGGCCTGGCGCGGCTGCCGAGGACAGGGCAGGTGCTGGGGCGCGTGCCGCTGTCAGGACTCGGCTCTGTGCGCCCGGACTCCGGGTGGGGAACCTGACCGCTGGGCGCTGCGCCCCGAGAGCCAGAAGCCGGAGGAACCCGGGCGGCAGGGATGGGTGAGAAGTTCTGGGGGGCAGTGGGCAGAGGCGACCATGCACCTCGGAATTCTGCCCTGCTTCATTCACCTCCGCTTCTTCGGAAGACTTCGTGTCCTCCCGAGTCGGAGAGAAGATCGCTCAAACACTGCCAGAAAGTTTAGCTGTGGCTTAGAGAGACAGAGAATGAAAACTTTTGAGCCATGCCCTGTTTGCTCTTCTCACCCCCAATCCGCCTGCAGAATTAGAAGTTTCGAAGTTGCTGTGTTATCAGTGGAAAAAAATGTTTAAGAAAAATAGCGTCTTTTCTGGAAAAGCCAGCTCATTCCTCGCTAGATGGTAGGGGCTGAAGAGGAGAAGGTTTCTGTGACTGACTCCCGGCAAGAATGTTGCTTCTCTGCCTCTTCGGGGGGAAATCTCTTTCGTCTTGCATGGCTTTCATTTCTTATCATAATATTTATTTATTAAGGCCTCGGGTTTCCAATTCCATTTAAATCCAGGTCAGAATTGCATTAAAATAACAAAGTAGAATTCCAGGCCACGGAGCTCTGACAGATCCCTCTAGGAATTAAAGGGAGGAACAAGAGGCCTCCCGCCCCCGTGTCTGACCCTCAGCTCATCGTCCGGCGGGTCCCAAGACTGCGCAGCCAGAAGCCAGGCTGGTGTGCCACAGTTCTCTTGGGACAGCGTCCCCTCCTCCTTGACCTCTTGCTGTACCCCTCCCCCATTGTGTCCTCACCGACAAGAGATTTATATGACAAAAAGAAAATTCCTTCTTGCTCGGTTTTGCCCAGGAGGGCAAGATTCTGCCTATTGTCCGTGGCTCCTGAAGCTAGCTGGGGTGAGGAGGTGGCTGGGCCAGAAGGAAAGTTGAACTTGGGAGTTGGGGAAGCCTGAGTGTCTGGCAGTCAGGTTGCTGAGTTCGGGAGCCAAAGCGCATGGCTCTGAAGTTGCTCGGCTCTGAAGCTGCTCTGTGCTGGATGGGCTCCTGCTCTGTTGAAAGGAAGGTGCTACATCAGAGCCACCCTCCTCTCCCAAAGCACTGCCTCTTCAGCTAGCCTCTCCCCCTCCAACCAGCCCTTTAACAGAACTGAAATACTAGAGACCCTCAGCTGTCAAATACCAGACCCCACCCCCACATGTTTCCAACCCGAAGTGCCTCTTCTCCGCTGCTGGTTCCAGACAGCCCACCACCACTGCTACCCCAGGCTGGGAGCAGCCCCTCTCCTCACTGTGGATTTGCTTGTTTTCATAAACAAAGCTGGCTTTTGTAGTGCTCGCTGTCTTACTCATAACATGGAATTAGCCAGGGAGTTTAGTCTAAAGGAAGGAACAGATTTCATGAAGTAATCTGGAGACAAGATAAGAGCCTCTTTCAAGTTGGAGCCAGAGTCTATAGTGGCCTAGTGAGGCTGAGAGGCTGGGGGCAAAAGGAGAAGCAGTGTATTCAAGGAGGCTCTAGGGGCAGAAGGAGACCTCTCCCAGGGACAGGTGCCATCAAACCTGGGGGATGAGCCCACAGTTCATGGACAAGAGTCAGTCTCTCCAAGGCTACTCCAGGGCTCCCTCTGTCGCTAGACACCATGCTGGATGAAAGGGCTGCCAGAGTGGAGGCTCCTGCCCTCAAGGAACTTACTAGTTGTTTTGTCTCCTTCTTATCTCATTCACAGGCCACACTGGCTCTGGCTGAGCTGCAGTTAGCTTAGCTCCTTCCCTCCTTCCTTTCTATCCCCGAGTCTAGCTTGGCATAGAATGGAAGCCTCTCATTGACCCTGCTGTTCAGGAAATCTGTAAAACCCTGTCTGCCAGAGGTTGCCTGACAGCAGGTTCGCTGGGTCTGAGGGATGTCTCTGAACCCAGATCTGCAGGCAGAAGCTGTAGGAAGCCCAAGTACTGACCGAGTAAGGAGGGCAGCCTTATAGCTTCACGCGTAGACAGAGGCTGTGGGCATCTAGGAGGCCTCTCTTGCCCCCAGAAATATCTCCTGGTTATCAGCAGTGCCAGAAAATGTGCCCTTAATGCTATCCGCTTTTTAATGAAGCACTAGCAGGTCTTTTAAATACGAATACACTTGGCAAACATCTTGCTGGGAGTTACTACACCTCTAGGCATATCTGTATCTCTGTCCTTTTCCACCAGAGATTCCCACAACAGGAAAACCCAACTCATGTGGAATGGGGGTGGGACAAGAAAGTGGACCCTAAGTGTAAAGGGGTGTGTGTATGTATGTGTATGTGTGTGGTTCACCACGGTCACCCACAGGCGACGTTGCTGGGTGTCTGTCTTGTGACTTAGTTGCTAAACACGAACACTGATATTTCAGTGTATGCGAGAAGTGTGTGTGGACGAGGCAGTGGGCGAGCCTGTGTGACCAGGAGGGTGTGAGCATAAGGGTACATGGTTTTGAGTGTTTTTCAAGTGCCTGTCTGTGTATTTTAAAGTAGACAGACTGGATAACCAAGATAATTGTTAACTTAAAAGCATTAATTTGCTTAGCTTTCTTGGCGGAGGAGGGGGTGCTGGGGGGGCAGCAGTGGTTAAAAAGACCTAATCCTCGAACAGGGCTCAGGTTACAGCTGAATGAAAAGGTCTCGGGCCTCCAGGGAAACTTGTCCCCCGGGCAGCTCTGGGAGAGCCAGTCTGACCGTTTAGTTTACCTGGCAGCTTTCTCTCCTTGTTAGGGATAGAGTTTTGATAAAGTCGTGTATTTAGAGTTTCCAAGTAACACCATCCTTGGGACTGAGCGCGTTCATGTGGTGGCAAACAGTGTCTCTCTGTCTCGATGGTGTCTCTCCGGGTCTCTGTCTGGGTGTATGTGCCTCTCTCTTTCTTTCCCCCACCCCTCTCTTCCTCTTTAATGTGGCTGTTTCCTCTCCTCCCCGCTTCCCTGGGCTCCTGTGGCCAGCTCTTACAGTGAGGGGACTGTTTCTCCTAGCCCCTCCCTCCAAAATATGAAATGAAAACCATAACCCTGTCAGCGGGTGAGGGTGGCCCCGTGGGCAGCCGGCTACTGCCTGTGCCCTTTCCAGGCCACACTGGAGAGAGGGAGAGTCCCCACTTGGAGCCTGATCTTCAGTCAGTTCCCTCTAAGCCCGCCCCCCATTTTTCTAGAAGGGTGGAGAAGGGGGTGGGCTGCTTAGAAATTCCTCAGGAACCCCTTTGACCTCTCTTTTCTCAGTGACGTGACTGGGGGCGGGGGAGCACAGAAACCTCCCCTGCTTTCCACCCCTTATTCCTCATCTCCTTGAGTCTCTGCATGGTGGAATGGGAGAGAGGGGACTAGACACTGCAGGCAGAGAAAGCAGAAAGTCATCAGCAACCCTCACATGAGATTGCTTCCTGAAACCTTCAGGAATCTGAGAGCATGAGAACCGGTTTGAGATGTGAGCGGCTGGGACCTGTTGTAAAAGGAGCGGGCCCAGCCGGGCTCGGTGGCTCAGCCTGTAATCCCA
>NW_007247460.1:405264-442229 GCF_000164805.1 Carlito syrichta
ACTGCACTCCAGTCTGGGCGACAGAGTGAGACTCCAACTCAAAAAAAAACAAAACAAAACAAAAAAAGGAGCGAGTCCTGGGTGTGAGTTTGGGAATGTGAGGTATGGATTCACTGGGGTGAGCGCGTGTGCATGTGCATGACTGTGTGTGTGTGTGTGTGTGTGTGTGTCTGTGTGTATGTGTACGCGTGCACACATGCAGTGCTCCGGTGAGAGGAAAAAGGAAGTGGGGCAATGTGCGTTTTGTTTTAGTTGGAGAAGTAAAGAAGTGGAATGCTTGGTCCAGTGCCTTGGACTAAGGATGGGGGAAGGGAATGGGTGGCCTCGGACCCCCTTGGAAAGATGAAGGGGGAAGAGCTTGCTGCCTGAACCCACCCAGTTCCTGCCCCCAGCTCTGGTCCCCTCTTGTCAGGGTGTGGGCCTCCTTTGACGTCCCATACCCCTAGCACATGACCACTTATAAGAAAGAGTCCCTGTCAGGGCTGGAAACTGCAGAGCTGCTCTGAGGTTGGCAGTGCCCACAAGAGGCCCAGACCTGGGGACAGCTTCTTCAGGCTCAGTTAGAAGACAGGAGTCTGGAAATAGGAGGACTGCTGGGCATTGGAGGGAAGTGAAACAACGGCCAACCCAGGGTTGTTTGCAGCAAAGAAGAGCTAGTCACCTGGGCTTAGAGGGGACAGAGACTCTCCCTCCCCTGTTGGCTTCTGTCGCAACAGATTGGACACTTTCCTCCTCTCATGCCCACACACTGTCACTCTCAAATGGCACTGGGGTCATGGGAGCTATGGTGGCAGTGGGTTTGGACAAATGCAGAGCGTAAGGATTTAGGCCTCTGAGGAAGTCACTGAAATTCCCTTCCTCACTTGTACGATATCTGTAGTGTCCCTTGCAGGATCTCATTGAAATCCTTGCTGCTGGAGACAGAAGCTGCTGTGGCGAGCCTCCGTCTTGCAGCTGGGCCTCCCCAGGTGACTCACCTAAATCTCAGGCCCTCTCCTCCCTGAATGCTGCTTGTTCTACCTGCCTGAGTCTAGGTCACTTGGCTACTTTTCCTTTCCTCCCCTGTCCCAGTTTCACAGGGTCCCAGGTACATGATAGTTCTCAACTGTGTCCTTAAGTGGGTATTTACCCCTGGAAATAGCCCCTGAAGAACAAGTGAGTATGTGTGTGTGTCTGTGTGTGTATCCAACAAAGTTGGGAAGTGGAGCTGAAATGTTGGTACTGTGGGAACCCAGTATTCTCAGGGCTGGGCCCAGGCCTTGGTCCCCCTGCATGCATTTCCAACTCCGAGACTAGCACTTTGTATTCCACCCTGGCCTGAACATCCCCGCTCTTTAGATCAAGGCACTGATTGTTGTTGCGATTGGATGCTGTGATTTGGCCGCACAGGCAAGATGCTGACACCCTTGCTCTTACCTATGGTTTTCCCTGTGGCTGTGACCATAGCCCTAGAGAGCTGTGGGGTTTGGATTTCCAAGTGCCACGCCAAGGGCTCTCCAGGTCTGGTCATTGACAGTGACAGGCTGAGGAAAGACCTGGGCAGGAGCTTCTGGGCTGGAGGGAAGATCCAGGATGAGGAAACAGATCTAAGGCGCCCCTGGGTAAGGGTGGAGTATCAGGATATGTGGGCATTGGGGGAAGGGCTGCAGAAGGGGGGCACTGGAGGGTAGACCCTGGGGAGCAGGTTTACAGAGAGGACGTTTTTACAAGTTTCTAATTATATTTATTTGGAGTTCTCCTCTGGCGGTTTGAAGCTGTTAACAGCAGGAACCTGTATCCCTGGTGTTTGTTTTTGTTTCTAACCAGCTGCTTGGCCCCAGCATAGTGAATCCAAGGGCAGGCGACACCTGCCCACCGCCGCACCGCCCACCCCTTCTGTATTGCAACTGTGTTTGCACCTTCCCTGCCCTCTGCTCAGCCCTGCCCCCTCTGCTGCTGCCCCCATGCCCAAAGCCTCAGAGTGTCCGCATGCCTGCTGTGGATTCCTACAAGGCCACCTACATTTCAGCTCCGTGCTGTCCTGTGACTATGTATTGGATGCTTGCTTCATGCTGAACTAAGTACTGAGTTGGGGTGGGGAGGACAACAGAAACTGAGGCATGGATTCCTCCCCTAAGTGCCTAGAAAAGACAGTGGTGGTGAGAGAACACTTCAGTGAGAGTCGGAAGACCTAAGTCCTGGCTCTGTACTAGCTATTTGCTTTTTCCTGTGGTGCCATCACTGGACTTCGGTTTCTTCATATGTTTAATGAGAGAGGACCATTTGAAGACCAAATGAAATAACCTGTGTGAAAAAAACTGTACACTTAGTGGAACTGTACAAATCTGCCATGTTTGTTTTGTTATTTTTTCAATTAATTTGGAGACTACTGATAATGAAGCCAGAACCTAGTCTGCCCACTGCCTGCCTCTCTGTCCCTCGCTCTCCAATGTCCTGTTTTACCCCTTCCTCATTGCCCCCTACCCCACTCAACCTCTAAGGGCCTCTGACTCAAAGTTGTTGGTTTTGTCCACACTGAAAAGGAGGAAATTCTTGTCTGTTTAGGGGTACAATCAAATGAGCAAGGAGCTGGATTAGGAGTAAGGTAGGACATCGAAGAGAAACTCAACAGGGCCCCTGAAGGGGGGCAAGGCTCTCAGATTTAGCCTTCCTCCTCTCCAAATCACCAACCACCAGCAGCTTTTCCTGATTGTTCAGTTGAGCAGGCTAAACTTGTGTGAGAGGAGAGGGTTCTTTTTGTTTTGTTTTGTTTTGTTTGAGTTGGAGTCTCACTCTGTCACCCAGACAGGAGTGCGGTAGCACGCTCCCGGCCACTGCAGCCTCGACCTGCAGGGCTCTGGCGATCTTTCTGCCTCAGCCTTCCAAGTAGCCGGAACTACAGGCACGCGCTACCATGCCTGGCTAATTTTTTATTTATTGTAGAGACGAGGTCTCACCAAGTTGCCTGGGTTGGTCTCGAATCCATGGGCTCAGGCAATCCACTCATCTCAGCCTCCCAAAATGCTGGGATTATAGGCTGAACCACTGAGCCCAGACAGTGGTTCTTTTAAAAAAAGAGAATGGATCATGTGTGGTGGCTCATGCCTGTAATTCCAGTGCTTTGGGAGGCCAAGGCCAAGAGTTCAAGACCAGACTGGGCAACATAGCGAGACCTCGTCTCTATGAAAAAATAAAAAATTAGCCAGATATGTTGGCACACACCTGTAGTGCCACTTGCTCAGGAGGCTGAGACAGGAAGATTGCTTGATCCCAGGAATTCAAAGCTGTAGAGAGCTATGATTGTGCCATTGTATTACAGTCTGAACAACAGAGATAGACCCTGTCTTTAAAAACACACACACACACACACACACACACACACACACACACACAGAAAGAAGAAAATTGCTCTGTCGTCTCCTTGACTGAGGATGGGTCTAGGCTCCAGCTGAGGTCACAGAACCTTAGCTTGTCCCAAACTTGGAATATAGCCTGAGACACGAGAACTGGGAGGCCAGGCTCCACCAGTTTCCCTAGTTGCCATTTTAATCTGGAATTAGAGCAAATGTGTCCAGGTTGCAGGTTACACGTCATGGCCCAAGCCTGGGCTGGTTCTATTTTGGAAGTTACCTAGATGTGGCAACTTGAAAGTAAGAATGAGGGAACGGATGGGAGCAGCAGTGCAATGCTGGGCTCAGGTGCCCTAGAGCCCCATCACGAGACGTTAGCTAGCCTGAAGGCTGGGCAACATCTGCTGAAGGGGATGCTCTGAAGAGCTGCCTGCAGCATCCCCAGAAGCCTGAAGCTCTTGAGATCCTATGACTCATTGCTCCCTGTCTCTTCTGGCCCCAGTACTCATCAAATAAATCCTTTAAGTGGGTACTACCCCTCTTTTAGTTTCCTATCTCCTTACTCTTAAGACTAAACTTCCTGGGAATTCCCTCTACCCAGAACAGTTGTGGGGTCACAGGAGAGTAAAAAAGTAAGCTTCTTCTCTGAGGTAGCACAGAGGCTCAGATATGAGCCTCATCTGCTCATCACCAAACCATCCCTCCCTCCATTCACTCACCCATTTGTCTGATGAGGAGTTTACTAAGTGCCTTCAGTGTGGTATTCGTTTGTCTTGTTCTCTGCTGAGGCCCCAGCACCTAGCACAGTGCTTGGCAAGTCGTAGGTGCTCAGTAACTGTCTTTTGAATGGCTGAATGCATATACTCGGCTCTGTTCCAGCTGCTGCATGGGCTTCTGAGGTGCAGAAGATATGGGCCTCAAGCAGCTTATAGCTTCAGTAAAAGGGTAACTCACACATGATCTAAAAGTGAAATGATGGTGTAAGGTACCATATAAGAGGCATCACAAGACTGTGCTTGGTCAGGTGACCAGAGAACCTGACAGTAAAAGCCTTAGTAGTTAAGAGAAAGCTGGAGCAGTCACAGATAGCTTCCCAGAGAGAACTGGGTCCTCAATGATGGGTGAGATTTGAAGACACTGAAAGAGAGGAAAATAGAGAAGTAAGAAACACATAATATACCTCCTGGACTGGCCTCGCTGGGCCAAGCAGGATGTCACAGCCATGTGGACAGGTACCTTAGGGCACCAGGTGGGCTTCTTCTGACCTTCTCATTGAGCCCCTCAACTACTCCCCCACCCCATATGAGTGATAAGGTAACCACTGTGGTAATAGAAAGGTGGGGTGAACTCCACCTAGGGTGTCTTCCTGTCCAAAGCCGGCATCCCTGCTTCCATTTATTGGTATCCCTGTGCACACCTGTAAAGTAAGGGAAGTGTTTCCTTGGGGGTCCTGCTGCTTCCCTTTGGGGGTACACTTGTCCATTCTCAGAAGGGAATCTTAAGGCTGCTTGTGTTACAATAAACTTCCCTTTCTGGTCTGACCCTTCAACCCTCATATCCCCATCCCACCTTTCCTACCTACATCTAGCAGAGTTTGTGGAGTGCTCTGCTAGGTGCTGAAGCAAATTCAGAAGAAATGTCAGATGGTGCTGGGAAAAGCTGCTGCAGTTACAGACCTGTGCCTTTGTGCCAGGAGAGGGTGAGGCAGGAGGTCTTGGCTTATCTGTGATGTCTCTGCAGCCACCACTCTCCCCCACTTAAACTTTTGTTCCAGCCCAGGGCCTGGGGTGGGGGTGGAGGATCTCCATAGCCTTCACAGAGAATTGTGGAGGGAGGGCAGCTTCTGGGTACTCAGCTGGCCTGTTCCTGCTTCGCCCTCCTTCCTCAGGCAGTTCCCAGCCAGGGTAGAGTAGGCTGTGGAGCAGGCACCTTCAGGGACGTATCTCTTGAGTCCTCGCCATCACCTGCTCCCTGGGGTGGGTACTGTGTTTCCCCACACAAAGCCTGAGATGGGGCTCCCAGAAGGGGGAGGGGAAAGGGAGCTCAGAAGGGATACTGGGGAAGGTTGGAGAGGAGGAAGGATAATAGCAAACGTTTGTTGAGTATTTACTGTATGCCCACAGTGCCGAGCTAATTACTTGATGAGTATTAACTCATTTGTGCTGAGGGAAGCCCCCTGGGGAGGTGCTGTGATCAGTATTATTCCCACAAAGGAAGGAGCAGGTAAGTTCTGAGACTGGCCCAGGACCACACAGACAAGGGTAGAGAGCAGCATGTGAACTGACACAGCATCACTCCAAAACCCCTCTCTTAACTCCTCTGTCATGTTGCTGGCCCCTAGTCTCTTCCCAGTTTTTTTGCATAACCTCTGTTGGGAGAGGGAGACAGCAGCCCCAGCCTCACTCTGATTCAGCTGGCCTAGAGGCCACCTGGATATTCACATTTTTAAAAAGATCTCCTGGGAATTCCAGTGTGCAGCCAGGGTTGAGAAGCACTGGTCTAAACTAGTTCACGCCCAGCACCAGCAACTGGTTTGCCAGCTAGTAAATACCTGGATCCTGAGAGAACGAGCTAAGACGAGACTGTGCCATGAGTGTGGGAGGGTCCCTGTGGGGACAAACTCTGGGTGGGCAGGGATGGAAGGGAGCTCTGGAAGGATGAGTTGGCAAAAAGAGGAGGTGCTGGACATAATGTGGGACTGTCTTCCACACCTACCTTAGGTCCTTTCTGTTTAGAAAGATTGCAACCAAACGTTGATGGGTCTGTTCCTCAGCAGGTACCTAGCCAAGTGAGAAAAGTTGCACATGCTGTATGAGATGGCTTTAAAGCATCAGCAGAGCAGCTTGGTGATTGCTGAAAATGAACTGAGGCACATTGTGTCCAGGAGCTCACCAGAACAGGGCTTACTGGGAAGAGCTTTTGGGAAGACAATTTTGAGCCAGCTTTGAAAAGCTGAGCATAGTGTGGCTGGAAGAGAAAAAAGGAATGCACCTGCAATGTGAAGGAGATGGGTGCAAATGCATGGAAAGGACTAGGATGGTTAGTTGTTGAGGGAATGGGGGAGATGAAGTCTCCCAAGCAGAAACTCTGCTGGAGATGGATAAGCACTGAACAAGGAGAGGAGGGAGACGAATCAAGTGGTGGGAGAGGCCTGGCTGCAGGAGGCCTGGGTTTGCTGTGATCAGCAGTGAATAGGAGGTGAAGGGAAGAGCTGGGAGCCCAACATAGCCAGTTGCAGGCCCTAGTGAAGCACCAGCTGACTCAGAGACAGGCACATACCTCTGAGATGGCCCCAGAAGAGGCGCTTCCGTAGAGTCTTCGTGTTGCCTGGCCCAGGGAGTATTCCTCATTAAGAATTAGAGCATGCTGTGGAACTTTCTGTGATGTTAGAAATGTTTCATATCTGTGCTTTCCACTATGGTAGCCACTAGTCACACGGGGCTGCTGAACATTTGGTCTGTGGCTAATATAACTGAGGAATTACATTCTAAATTAATTTAAATTTAAATAGCCACGTGTTGCTAGTGGCTACCATACTGGACAGCACCGTTCTAAAACGCTGACCATCACCTGCCTGACCGGTGATTTAATACTTATAATCTCAAGCTTCTCATATTGGGAACCTACTGTTTACCAGACATTTTATTAGGTACTTTGTGTTTACCAGACACTTTATTTTACACAAATTATTAACTGCTCACAGCCTCTCATGTGAAGGCATTACTGTCCTTATTTTAAAGGGGAGGAGATGGAGAATAAGAAAAGCCTCCCTGGACAGTGGTAGAGAGATGGATTTGAATCTGGGACTAACTGGTTCCAGTGCTTATGATTAGATAGCACAGTTCTTTGTATCATTTTCACTTCATCAACTGGACAAACTGATTCTCCACACAGCCCCTTAACATCTATGAAGTTCCTTTGGCCCTCACCTTTGAACTTGTCTTCCATGCCCTTCCCTTCTCTATTCTTTCATTTTGGGGTGACTTTCTAGGGTGGGACAGCAGGTGGACACCATGACTGTGGAGCCTAAATGAGTTGAAGACACCGCTGTCCCATGCCTTTCCCTTCTCCCTCCCTCTTAGGCTCCCAGCACTTGGAATCACTGGGCATGGTGGCTGGCTACAGAAAGTAGAAGAGAGCTGAAGGGTAGAATACAGAGCTAAATGGAAGGAAGCCTGCTTGATTTGAGGTGGGGTGTTTGGAGACACTCTTATAGATTTCAGTTCTCTTCTTAGCCCCAGGAATCTTCAGACCTGCCCCAATAAGTTCTTCTTGAAGTACAAAAGCAGAAAACAGATAACTGGTTCAAATTAGGACTCATGGGTATCTTTAAATTGGAGAGAGATTACTGGTCCACTCATCCATTCATTCAGTAAAAATATATCAAACACCTTAGGATTTGCATTCAATAAGGGTATGATAAGGCCTGAGAGTCTGTAGTTCTATAGCTCATAGATCACACTTGGAAGTCAGATCATCTTGGTTTCAAATATCTCTTTTACTTGCAGGTTGTTACTTACATACTATTTTGAGTTACCCAAGTTTACAGCTAGAATCGGACTCTTCCTCCTCTAATCTTCCCTGTAACATAAGCTCTCAACCCTGGCTGTACATTAGATATAACTGGGAGAGCTTTAGAAAAATACTGATGACTAGGTCCCAGCCCAGGCTAGATGACCAGAATCTCTGAGGATAGGGCTTGAGCATCTCCCCTAGTTGCCGCGTCCCTCTTTCTTCCTCCTGTACCAATGCCCACTGGACCCTGTCACTTTTCCAGAGGCTATTGTCCCCTTTTGCTTCCCCACTCCCAAGCCTGCTCCTAAGAAAGGTACACCAATTCACAATAGGATGATTATTTATAATCAAGTAACTGTGCTAGTCTGAAGTTTTTGGTTGTTTGTTTTTGTTTTTTTTTTTTTGAGTTGGAGTCTCACTCAATCGCCCAGACTGGAGTGTAGTGGCCGCTCCCTGTCACCGCAGCCTCGACCTGCTGGGCTCCAGCAGTCTTTCCGCCTCAACCTTCCAAGTAGCCGGAATTACAGGCACGCGCTACCACGCCCGGCTGATTTTTTGATTTATTGTAGAGATGAGGTCTCGCCGCCCAGGCGGGTCTCGAACCCGCGGGCTCAGGCAATCCACTCACCTCAGCCTCCCAAAGGCGGGGGATTACAGGCTGAGCCACCGAGCCCGGATGTTTGTTTTTAAATCAAAGAGGAGACTTTTAAATGGTGGCGCTTTAGCTGTCATTGTGAATTAAGTATTTTTTAGGGCAACTGGGGGGTTCTTTCTGAATTCCTGAAATTACAGTGTCTGCCTACTCTGAAATCAGAGGGATATGGGAGAGCAACTGTTTCTGGAGGGGTCGTTGACTCTGTTCTGGAGAAGAGGGGATCTTGCCCTTGGGATCCCACCTTGAAGACTCCCCTGGAAAAGTACCAACAGAGGTTCTCATGTGTCCGCTCTACCCCTGCCAGATGTGGATGAGTGTGTGGAGGGGACTGACAACTGCCATATCGATGCGATCTGCCAGAACACTCCAAGATCATACAAGTGCATCTGCAAGTCTGGCTACACAGGGGATGGCAAACACTGCAAAGGTGAGACTGGGAGGGCACCTAGAGAAGGGAGACCTGTGGGAGAGAGGCTCCAGTGCAGATGAAATTAGCCTTGAGAAATTATTCTAAATTTATGAGTTTCAGTGTTGGCGAGGCTTCAATGGACAAGGTTAATTCCTGGTGGCAGAAATTTAGAAGGTATTTATACCCTTTGACCCAGGAATTTTACTCTTGGGGACATATTCAAAGGAAATTCAAAGAAACAAAATAATGTATGGGTGGAGATGTTCTTCAATGCATTGTTTATAAATGAAAGGAATCTATGGGCCTAACAACAGAGAAAAATAGTTATGAGAAAAGAAAAATAAGTTTTGATATTCTGCAACCATGTGCAGTGGTAATTAGAAAGACTGGATGGAGACATATGAAAATATTTACAGCTTTAAAAAAATTTTTTTTAAAAAGCAACCACAAGGCTGAGCCCGGGGTGAACAGTGGGGTCAGTGAGTTTGCAGCTGTCTCTGTTTCTCTTTGCCCACAGATGTGGATGAGTGCGAGCGGGAGGATAATGCAGGTTGTGTGCATGACTGCGTGAACATCCCTGGCAATTACCGATGCACCTGCTATGATGGGTTCCACCTGGCACATGATGGACACAACTGTCTGGGTGAGCAAGGGAGGGAGGATTTGGTGGGAGATGTCTTGTGGGGAAAGGTCTCTTCAGAATTTCCTGTTTCCCAGGGAAGGAGGGGAAAGTGATCAAAAAGAGCTGCATTCCCACAAGAGAACATGGCCAGCCTTTCCTCACTGGCCACTGAGGAAGAAATCATCTTTCTGGATTAAAAACATCAGAGAAGCTGCTCTGAAGTTCTCCCAGGGCAAGGGCCAGGAGATGGAAAATTGTGGGTTGGTCACTGGGTGAAATATGGTGGGAAGATGACTTGGCTCAGACAGACCCTGGTTCTGCTGCTTACTAGCTCTGAGGCCTTGGGCAGATCACCTAATCTCTGGGAATCTCAGCTTCCTCAACTCTAAAATGGGGATAATCCAAAAGCTGCTAGGTAGAGCCTCATGACACAGCATTACGTGTAAAGAGTTCTGTACAATCCTTAGCATACAGTAGGTGCTTAGTGAATGGGAGGAATGTTGATGATGATGATGGCACTTCCCTGTGCCCTGGGGAGCCTTTGACCCTCACAGGCTCTTCCTACAACCTCCAGTCTCACCCTCTCCTCACCCCTGAGGACTCAATCTGACCTCCTTTGTCCCAGAGCAGGGTCAGAGATAGGGGAATCTCTAGGGAACTGAACTCAGCTTTGGTGTCATTTTGGAAAATTACTGGGACCAAGTCAGACTCTTCCCCAAGTAGGCCATCTGAAGCACATAGCAGAAAAGAATTTGCTACTTGAGCCCAGGAGTTCTCTCTGGTGCCAAAACAGAAATTAGGCACAGGAAGCACAGAGGACCAGGAAAGGAAGAGAAGCAAGAGGAGTGATGCCCAGGAAAGCAGGCTGGGCTGGTTCCTCCTCTGCACTTGACCAACAGGTGAATTCTCTGCAGTCCCACTAGCCGAGGAGAACTTCCTTACTGCAGAGCTACCTCCAAACCCCAAGCAATAGGTTTCCACTCCCACCTCAGGCCTTTAAGTCCTGATCCCTGCTGGTCCTTTGCTCTTAGTCCTGATCACCTCTTTAGCTACCAGGGAGGGGTCTCATTTCTCATCCGTCACTCTTGAGGGACTCTTGGGACTCCCTTGGGAAGAGAGTGAACATCAGTTCCTGAGTCCTTTTGCTATCTTTGACCTTTCTAGGCCCCTGATTCTCACCAAGTTTCCCTATAAGTGTTTTGGGGAGAACCAACCATTGGAACAAGAGAACAAGTAGATATGGATAGAGAGAATCAAGGGAGCAAAATTCTACTTAGGACTAGGGTTTAAAGTCTCAGCCCTACCTTTGACTCTTAGGGAAAACTTGAGAAAGTTGCTCATGCCCTGGGCCTCAGCTTCCCAGCTGAGAATTGGAGAAGAGTTTGGCTAGAGTGGCAAAGTCACAAAGTTAGAAGAGAAGGAAGCAAATAGAAGGATGGAATGTAAGATGGGGCAAGAGCAGGAAGAACAGGGATCGGGAGAAGTCAAGAGAGTAGCAAGAAATGGGGGCAGAGACAGGAACAGAGTAGACCTCCTTAGCTTCCAACAGGTGCATCTCTTGGGCAAGAGCCATCTGGTTCTGGGCCTCTCTGCCCTTGGCCAGAAGGGGAAGGGAGGTTTTCAGGGTTTCAGCAGAGAGGATGGGAGGGGATGGCAGATGAGGCCCTCAGAAGCCCAGATTCTAGCTGTTCCATTTGGCAAACAATTTTCGTGATGCCTTCTGGGCCAAGGGAACCTGAGAAGGGCCATGGACTTGGAAGGGCAATAGCTAGCATAGAGATGGAGTCAAGGCATTGAAGTGGGAACCCCAGGGTGATCTTGGCTTTTGGACCTGGGGAGTGGTGATTTTGGGGTAAGAGCCCACTGTTCTCTCCCGCCATCTAGGGTGTGGCCTGGCAGCTCTCCCCAGATCCCTCCCCGCCAAGCTGCCAGACTTTGTTTTGTTAAACCAAAATAGGAGAAAGGCTGGGGAATATGGCAGCAAGCCCAGGCATGGGAGGAGGGGAGGAAGGACAGGGCCGTGACCTGTCCACAGACATGGTCCCTGCCCCACAAGAAGTTGAGGCTCAGCTGCCTTGTCCCACTCTGCCCCTCCAGCCTCAGCACATGGTCACAGCTCTCCCTGAACCCAGAGCCACTTTCCAGGTTCCCTGATTCCCTGGCTGCTCATCGCACCAGCTGCCACCCCTGGTTACCCTGACCAATCTGACCAACCTCCATCCCTACCTTGCCCACTGTTCCTCTGCTCTGGTTTGGTTTCTTTCCTGATCTCCTCAGTCCCTAGACCCAACTTCCACAGGCGAGGGAAAGGGCCGCAGGCTTCATTCACCTTGTGAGCCTGTTCCAGAGTCTCCCTCTTCCTCACTTGCCTTGACCCCCAGCTCTGCCCTCAGGTGGCCTCTACACACTCAGTGGAATGTGGGCTAGCCTAAGACTGGGCTTGGGAGGCGGGGGCTTGGGTTCTTAAGACTGCCCTCAGTGCTGAAGTTCTGGGGTATGCTTGACCCTGGCCTGTACCCCATGGCCCCACTGACTCTCTATCCTGTGCAGATGTGGATGAGTGTGCTGAGGGCAATGGCGGCTGTCAGCAGAGTTGTGTCAACATGATGGGCAGCTACGAGTGCCACTGCCGGGAAGGCTTCTTCCTCAGTGACAACCAGCATACCTGCATCCAGCGGCCTGAAGGTCAGCCCATGGCCTAGGAGGGCCCCGTTCCTGCCCTCCCCAGGCTCCTCTTCCCAGTTGTCCCTCAGCATCCCCTAGGTACCACCCCTGGGTCTCAACTCTACTAGCTTCTTCCCTTGCCCTTCAACTCAATCACACCCTAAGGGCTCCATCAACAGACACTATGTTAGAGCAAAATCTGGAGGAATTAATTTGGGGTTGGGGTCAGTATGGGATCAAGAGTACTATGAGGTATCCTCTGTGTCCAGACCTGAGGTGGATATTCTCTAAGAAGGAAGCTGAACTTCTCTAAGCTGCTATTTATCTGAGAGGCCTCACCAACGCCTTCTTCCTTGGATTGGATTGGGAGGGTCAGGAGAAACAGGAGGTATATATTGTCTTTCTGTGATTCAGCTTCCCTGCCACCACTAGACTGTGACATCCTTGAGGGCAGGGACTATGTCTAGTTCATCTTTGCATCCCCAGCACCTAATGCACTGCCCTGCATATCGTGGGAGCTTAATAAATTTTTGTTAAATAAAATTGCATAGTAATTATCTAGACAGGTTACTCCACATTCACAGTATAGATCTGATTTTTTGTGTGTTTTTATTGTACAGATGAGGTCTCAGGGTTGCCCAGGCTGGTCTCAAACCCGTGTCTCACTTTGGCCTCCCAAAGTGCTGGGATTATAGGTGTGAGCCACCATGCCCCACCAGATCTGATTGTTTTGTATCTTCTTCCCAGTTTGACCATAAGCTCTTTGAGGGAAGAGAGCATGTCTTATATTTTTCTGGATCTTTCCTAAGTCCACTCAGTCCTTAACACAGGGCAGAACTCTATTTGATGCTGCTTTTTGGTTGTTTGAAGGAGAGGGTGATTATTCTTTGGGATGGGTATCTATACCTATTAATGCATCATTCAGATAGGCTGAGTGCTGCTCATTAGCACACAGCTCTGTGGGCAGGAGGCCTGCAATGGGAAGAGTGAGTCCTCTCCCTGTGTGGCAACCTCGGTAGAGCTCCCCGTTTCCTAGGCCCGCAGTTGCCCCTTCTAGTTCCTCTTCTAGGCCTGCAGGGGCACAGAGCCCTGACCCTCCTTCTCTTCCCTTTTAGAAGGAATGAATTGCATGAACAAGAACCATGGCTGTGCCCACATCTGCCGGGAGACACCCAAGGGGGGTATTGCCTGTGAATGCCGCCCCGGTTTTGAGCTCACCAAGAACCAACGGGACTGTAAATGTGAGATGGTTGGGATGGGGGCTGGGGGGACAAAGAGGAAGGGTGTGGGGTCTCAGCAGCAAGAGGACTGGGCTGGGAGGTAAAGAATATATGGGGGAGACAACTTAGGAAAGTGGGCCAGCAGCCACGTGTGGAGAACTGTGGGACACAGGGAGGAGCGAGCTGACAGGCCCCTGCCCTCTCTGTGCACAGTGACGTGCAACTATGGTAACGGTGGCTGCCAGCACACATGTGATGACACAGAGCAGGGTCCCCGGTGTGGCTGCCATGTCAAGTTTGTGCTCCATACGGACGGGAAGACATGCATCGGTGGGTGAGGCCAGGGGAGAACTCAGTTCACCTGTGATGGGGGTGGGGTTGGGGCCCTTGGAAACTGGGAGGAGGGGGAGTGGAGGAGTGAGGGGAGTGGGGGAGCATCTGGGGCCCAGGTGCTGGGCAGAGGGACTGGTGAGGGAGCTACAGACCCAGACAATGCCAGGTCTAGTGAGGGACAACTCTACGAGAGATTGAAGGGCTACCCAACCCTGTTCCCGCCCCAGCCCACTGGTTCCTCCGCCCCACCCAGGGGCCTTGCCATCCTCTCTATCCCAGGACAGTGTTGCCAGACTGGGGATTACTAGCCGAGGTGCTTGTTGACCAAGACTGTGGTTGAGAAAAGGGAGAACTGGGGAATGCAGCTGATGAGGCCTGACTAGAGGCCCTGGCTGACGAGTGGAAGAAGGGGGAGCTGTCACAGACCACTGTCCCCACTGTGGAACTGAGGAAAGAGTGTTCTTTCCTGGAACAACCAGTCCTGAACTGACAAACGGGGTTTTCTGACTCCAGGTATCTTTTCCCTCTTCATCCTTTCTCCTCCCTCTCCTCTTGCAAATCCCCTTTCTGCTCCCCTCACCTCCGCCCCCATTTCTCTCTCTCCTCCAGATTCCAATAGGACTGCCTCTCAGCTCCACCTGCAGTCCTCTCTGTTCCTCACCAACTCCAGCCTTCCATCTTTCTTGCCCTGGTTTGGGGCCCTCTTAATACATGGATCCCTTTTCCTGAATTCCTAGGCCTTACCTCACATACCTTCAGGTACCCTGGATGAGTTTAATTCCTTAAAGTTAATTCCTAATCCCTTAAGTCTTTAAGTTCTTAGTGCTGAAAAAGATAATGGGACAGGGGATCCCTTTGGAGAAGTGGGAAATGAAAGGGAAAAGATTTGGCTGAAGGAGAAGCCGTGTCTTGAGCCAGGCAGGGGTGAGCTTGCTCTGGAGGCATAAATGTTATGGACAACATTCATTTGGTGGACTGCAGCATGCTGGGGTTGGATGGTGTCAGCCCAGCCCTCTGTGTGAAGTCATGTATATCAGAGACATGCCAGTCAGCTGAGAACCAGACTCTCCCACACCCCCCGCCCCGTTACTGCAGACAGAATGGGGAGCAGATAGACGCTGCTTATACAGCGTTCCTCGGGCACCTGCTCCAGAGACCTGCACACACAGCTCTAAAATGCTTCCATAATTACAGTCTCTCCCACCAGAGTTTCCTTCTGAGTTAACTCTTCAGAGACCCCAGAACCTTTTTAGGTCTTCATGTTGCCTTCTCTGGGTTGGTGTGTTCTAGCTCCTTTCATTTTTTCCTCATAGGTCTAATTCTTCTGCTTTCCAAACCTCCCCACGCCCCCTGGACACATTCACACAGCCCGAGAGTCTCCTAAAAGAAAATGCATGCAGTCCCCAAAGAAAAGATGCATGATGTGGAAGAGAGCTGGGGTCCCATGGAAGTGAGGGTCTGCCCCTCTCTGGTCTCTTTCTGCTCAGAGAGTCCCAGACACAGCTGCTTCTGAAACACTCCTGTTGAGCTCAAGCTCTTTTCTAATCCAAGTTCCATTCCACCAACTAGGCCATGGCCAGCTGAGTCAGGAGAGAGCATCTCAGGCTGTTCTAGGGTTTACAACTATGCTCTTTCTCAGTTCCACTTCCTCTTCTCCAGTAGAACTTATTTTACCTTGCTTTATATCTCATTTCTCTTGCCAGCCCTGGTAGGAGGAAATATCATTATTTGGGGCCATCAGGACATTCAGATTAAGTGGGAGACTGAGAGGCCAGTGTAGTTTAGCACAAAGGGTGGGCACCCTTTGGGATTTGGAATTTGGGGGTTGGTGAGACTTGAGGTTACATCCCAGCTTTGCCTTTGGCATGCTGTATGGTACTGGGGCCACGACTGCCTCCCTCTGAGACTGTCTCAGTTTTTTAGTCACGGTAGGAACTTGCTTCTTTGAGGATACCAGACAGCACAAGGATGAGAAATGACTCTATTATAGGGGCTCCAGGGCTCACCATCTGGGGCTAGAGGTTTGGGCTTGCAGGGTGGAGGAGGGGTTGGGGAGGGATGGGGCCCAGCGGGCCACAGTGGCTACTGCCCAGCCTCTTAACAGCTTTTTTGCAATGTCAAACAGGGGAAAGGCGGCTAGAGCAGCACATCCCTACTCAGGCCGTTTCTAATGGTAAATATGTCTGCTCTCTCCGCTTGCTCTCACTGGCTTGCTAGGGGAAGGGCTAACCCGCTGGGGCTCCCACTAACCGCATGCCCACGGGCCCAGTCTGACTGGGCCCAGTGGGTGACAGGAAACCTGAGTCCTTAAAAGCTGGCCCAGGAGCCTTCATGCTGCTCTTGTCTTTCTTTGTCCCCATCACTGTCCTTTTCTTCCTCTTCTGCCCCCTCTTCCCACACCCACCTTCTAACACCCCACCCCTGTCCCAACCATTGATCCTCCAGCCCGCTCTTCTCTGCACAGTTAGAGAACCAGCCAGCTCCATCTTCCCTATCATGCCCACTGTGCCACCCGAGATAGGAGTGTGATAGGGGGTAGATGCCATCCCCTCCTTGGGGCTTCTTTCTTGGGTTCTCACCCACATTAGTTCACAGTCTGGGCATCACTCACCATTGTCTCCCACCACAGTTAAGAGCATGGCATTTGCATTCAGACAGACCCGGGTTTGAATGCTGGCTCTGCCACTTTCTAACTGTATAATCTCAGGCAAGTTACCTTTCCTCTCTGATCTCAGTGTAGTCTTCTGTAAAATATGGAGAATAACTGCCCTTCCTTAGGGTTACTGTGATGACTGAGACAGTGCATGTAGAGCATATATCTAATAAGCGCCCGGCACAGGGTAAGCACAGAGTAACCTGTGGTTCTAATACTGGTTCTAATACCTGGGGAGCACAGGGGTGAGGTTGTGCCATCCTGCCGCCCCACCCTGCTCTGGAGAATGCTGTCCTGCAGAGGCAGGCAACTATGCCCGGCTTCCTGTCCAGCCTGGGATGGACATTGTACCAGCTCTGCTGTTCCCAACCCTGGATCCTTCAGAAGCTACCCGGCCTTCACACAGAATCGGATCTCTGTTCCCCTCTCCCTGCTCCAGGGCTTAGTGGGCCTCTTCGTAGTCTAAGAGCACCCAGGGGGATGGCTGGGCTTACAGCCTGAACTCCAGGTCCCCTCCCAGGTTTCTCCCACGAGAACCTCAGGAGAGATTAAGGTGGGAATGACATGGAGGATATCCTACCTCAGGTTGAGCTGCTCCCAAACCCGGGCATTTCAGGGACCAGGGCAAGTTCAGGGACCCATAGGCAGGGGCAGGCTCGGCCTTGCTGCTCTCATTGGTGAAGAGGGTTGGGCCTGAGTGTGAGGAGTCAGAGTCAAGATGACGGTACTGTCCAGTGTTTTTGTCATTTAGTCCCTTGATTCTGAGAACCACTCTCCTCTCTTCTTTAGGAATTCTTTCTCATGGGAGAATTCTAGGCCTCTAAAGGGTGGCCCACAGCACCTCCCAGTCCCTGTGTCAGGGCCTTTCTGTTTGAGCTGATGGTTTTTCCTTGGACTTACCTGACTCTCCTAAGCTGCTGTTGAAACCTATTTTTTCCTCCTGCTCTGAATTCAGAACATAGGGAGAGTGACCTGTCTATATTCCTGCTACTCTGACCTTTTGGTGAAGGGAAACCTCACTAGCCAAGAGTGAGCAACAGAACAGACTTAGCTGAAATAAGGAGTGAGGTTTTGTCTAGCTCTGAAGTTCCCTAACTTTTGCTTATCTTTATATACCCTTCCTTCTCTGGATTCTTTTCCTTTTGCCTCCTCCTCCCCTTCCCACAATAGTATCGCCCCATTAGCAAAGTAAGACTACAACAAGAAGTCAGCTTATCTCCATGTGGAACTACAGGAGAGTCTGGGAGGAGTGGAAGGTAGACCAATCCAGTGCCCGCTCTCTCTTCTGAGGATGAGCAGTCAGCCCTAGAACTGGGATCTTTTTAAAGACAGCTGGGCAGGGAGGAAGGGGAAGATAAACCGATGGGCATCCCTCAGCTGTCTTAGCAATGGCCAGACTCACTCTTCCCAACCCACATGACCCCCACCCAGCCACCAAAGAGGTGGTCAGTGGAAGGAGGAGGAAACTCCTATCTGTCCCTTCTGGTTCTCTGGTGGCCAAAACCCCCCTCACTTAGCTCCCATCCCTCCCCACTCCCCCCACCCCCTCCACCCCCTCAGCACATTCCTGCCTGACAGCTCTGGCTTGTACCTGCCTCACCGCTGTCCACCTTGTTTCAATCAAGCAGGGGGCAGGGAAGTGGACTGCTTGGCTGCACTTGTGAGGGGATGGGGGTTGGGAGTGATGGGAGGAAGGGGGCTGGGAGCCTCCCTCCACTTAATGCTCTTTCTAAAGCACACGGAGGCAGCTGAAGCCTTCCCCCTGGGCCTTGGTGGTCTCCACTGCCCTTGGAGTTTGGGACTTTTCCTGGCCAGTGACCTGGTTACCATCCCCCACCTCCCTCCTAAACAGAGACCTGCGCTGTCAACAACGGGGGCTGTGACAGTAAGTGCCACGATGCAGCGACTGGTGTCCACTGCAGTTGCCCTGTGGGGTTCATGCTGCAGCCAGACAGGAAGACCTGCAAAGGTAAGGGCTTTGAGAGGACAGGAGCATGGAGACCCTTGGTAAGGGGCTGAGGTTGGGACCAGAGATAGGGTACTTGTTACAGGACCACACAACTTCTCAACCCCCTTCTTACAAATGAAGAAGATGGCCAAAGGCTGTCTCCTGTCCACCTACCTCATCTCAGTTCAAGGGGCACAAAAGTCCAGCCAGTTCCTTAGTGCCCCCGACTCCTACCCTTATCTCCCTACTCTCATTCTGTCCCCCTACAAGTCCCTAACCCTTTTAGTTAATGAACATGAGATTCACATGTTTCTGGCTCTAGAAGGATATTTGAGCCCTGAATGTGTGTGTGCATGAAGTCACAGGTGTGTTCCATGACTTTCTTAACCCACGTTTCCTCAGACTTTTCCAGTGGGCTCTGGGGAATTGATCTCTCCTCTTAGAAAGGCTGTACCGCCGGGCTCGGTGGCTCAGCCTGTAATCCTGTGCCTTTGGGAGGCTGAGGTGAGTGGATTGCCTGAGCCCGCGGGTTCGAGACCCGCCTGAGCAGGCGAGACCTCATCTCTACAATAAATCAAAAAATTAGCCGGGCATGGTAGCGCACGCCTGTAGTTCCAGCTACTCGGAAGGCTGAGGTGGAAGGATCGCTGGAGCCCAGCAGGTCCAGTCTGGGTGACAGAGTGAGACTCCAACTCAAAAAAAAAAAAAGAAAGGCTGTACCAGCCAAAGGGAGAATGGGATAGCAGTTAGGCATTCTGAAGCGGGAGCCTGGCTACCTGGGTTCAGATCCCAGCTTTGCCACTTACTAGCTCTGGGAACCTGGGCAAGTTACTTCATGTCTCTATGCCTCAGTTTCCCCACGGTGCTCACCTCACAGGTGTGTTGTGAGGATGAAATGCATTATTACATATAAAGTACTAAGAACACCACTTGGCAAATGGCAAACACTTTGTGTTATTACAATATAATTTCCCACATTGTACATTCTATTTCCCTTCCTTTTAATTAAGCAGGTCTGAGGGAGGATGGGGGATGAGGGAGGCAGAAAAAGGGAGGGTACATACTGAAAAGAATGATTCATGATGTCCATGTCCCCTGGTCACAAGGAGTGGGGACTGGAAGGAGACTGGGCTCCTTCTTTGTGTCTTTTGGCCCAACAGCTGTGAGAGGAGGGGGGAGGCTAGGGCAGCAGGTCAGCCAGCCAGAGTTGAGAGGTTTCCTGCTGGGAAGGACTGTTGACAGGTATGCTAAGAGTGAAGTAGAAGGCTGCCCTCTCTGCCCCCTCCCCCCTCCAGGGGTGAGTAGCCTGGGTCCTGTCTGCCACCAGCTTGGGGAACTTGACCTCAGGAAGGAAGCCATTCACCCACCCCCTTTCCTTACCAGTGCTGAAAGCTGCCTCAGGCCTGAGTCTCTCCAGACCTCTCCAGTCCAGCCCCCTGCCTGGCCCCTAGCCCTCCTCCTTCAGCTACCCAGCCTCACTGGCTCTCCTGGAGGTTCTCCCAGTCTGGCCCCTTTCACAGCTCCTCCTCCTCCCTGAAGGGCTGCCCCTTTCCAGTGATTCCCTTTGACTCTCCACCTCTCCCTGGCCCCTCCTCAGGGATCTTGACAGGGTCCTTGTGACGGGGTGAGAGGAAAGAAACAATCCTATCTACCAGGTTTCTTGGGAATGGCCATTAGCTAGGGAGTAAGGGGCTTGGACAAGCCCTGTAGTCAAATGCCCACCGCGTCCTGCTCTAGGCAATCTCCTGGAGGCTTGATTCTGGTTCCTATCTGTCCCCTTATAAGAGAACTCAATTCCAGAAGAGAACCCCTGAACAAGGAAGAGGCAGAAGGGTGAGAGAGGAGTCTGAAGAGGCAGACCCAGGGCTCTCCTTGATTCTTCCCCATCTCTGAGTGAGGGAGGGATCTCATCTGCTTGTTTGTTCTCAGCTTTTTATCTTGTATTCTGTTTTTGTCCTGCTTCTCCAGACATAGATGAGTGCCGCTTGAACAACGGGGGCTGTGATCATATTTGCCGCAACACAGTGGGCAGCTTCGAATGCAGCTGCAAGAAAGGCTATAAGCTTCTCATCAACGAGAGGAACTGTCAGGGTGAGCTGATGTAGGCCAAGGTGAAAATCTTGGAAGAGTTTCTTGGGGTGGGAGAGCTTCAAGTAGCCAGAGGGCCAAAGTCTGAAACTCAATAGGCATTGTGGAAAGCTTGTGTAGAGGGTGGTATCCTGTGTTGGCTGGGCATGGTGGCTCACACCTGTAACCTCAGCACTTTTGGAGGTTGAGGCAGGAGGCTTGCTTGAGCCCAGGGGTTCAAGACCAGCCTGGGCAACATAGTGAGACCTCATCTCTACCAAAAAAAAAAAAAAAAATCAGTTGGCATGATGGTGAGTGCCTGTAGTTAGTCCCAGTTACTCAGGAGGCTGAGGCCAAAAGATGGCTTCAGCCCAAGAGTTTGAGACTGTGATGAGCCTTGATTGTGGTACTGTACTCCAGCCTGGGTGACAGAGTGAGACCCCAACTCAAAAAAAAAAAAAGAAAATGCCATCCTGCAAATTAACAAATGGTATCCCTCCCTTCCTTTCCGTGGACCAACTCTACAATGAAACATACAGCTTGGCAAGGAGTAAGGGATGATTTCACCCTAATTCACATCCTTGGCAGAGTATAACCTACCTAACCACACATGGTGGCCCTGATCTGTAGGTACCAGATCTTGCAGTTCCTGACTCCAAGGACTGCAAGTGGAGGGGCACAGAGGATGGTTTGCATTGCTAAGTCACTGATTCCAGAGGTGGGCCCCTCACTTGGACCCTTCACCTGAGCAAAGACCAAGTGCTCTCAGACAGAGTCCATGGCTTGAATTCTTGCTCTTCCAGATATAGACGAGTGTTCTTTTGATCGGACCTGTGACCACATATGTGTCAACACGCCAGGAAGCTTCCAGTGTCTTTGCCATCGTGGCTACCTGCTGTATGGTGTCACCCACTGTGGGGGTAAGCTAGCAAGCTTGCACTCCCCAGTCACTGTGGCCCCTCTCGTCTTCTCACTCTCCTATTAAATAAGCCCCTGAGTTGGCTTGTGGCTATGGGCGATCCCTGGGTGCATGTGCCATGTCTATATCCACTGTTATGAAATGGGAAGAATTAAGACAACTTCTGCAGGCCAATTGGGAGACTGGGGCACCAGGAAGAGAATCCTCCCTCTAAAATTCCTCCCTTTCATCCCTATGACTGTCTCTAGGCTTCTACCATCAGCTCCCAAATGACAACCCCACTGGTAGGTAGAAGTGGAAGGCTTTAAAAAGCTGGTCAGTTTGGTCCCTTTTCAGTCATTCCTCTGACTAGAAGGTTTGAGCTCCTCTCAGGCCAGTAGTCACCTTGGGAGCCTGGAATGCTTTTTAAACTTTTTTATTGTAAGAATATTTAACATGAGCCTGCCCTCCTAACGTTAACGTGTACACTGCATTACTGTTCACTATGGGCACAATGTTGTACATTAAATCTCTAGAACTTACTCTAAACAAAGGTCCTCACTCACTGCCCACTCCCTGGCTTCTACTCCTCCTCCTTCACTGTCCATCTGTCTCCCTCTCCTTTCCCCAGATGTGGATGAATGCAGCATCAACCGGGGAGGCTGCCGCTTTGGCTGCATCAACACTCCTGGCAGCTACCAGTGTACCTGCCCAGCAGGCCAGGGCCGGTTGCATTGGAACGGCAAAGATTGCACAGGTGGGCAGTGCCCTCTGCTGGCCAAAGCTGGCACTGCAGTTTCGGGGGCCAGCTGGGGTCTGGAAAACAGAACCACGCTGAGGAAAGGTCTGAGGTGGGAAGGGGAGAAGAATGTAGCCATTTGAGCTAGAGATATGAAGTTTCTGATAACCATTCCTTTCTTTAGTCTCCATGGGTGCTGCAATAGTTCTGCATGTAGCTGATTCTCTTCCTCCAAATTACCCAGCTGAGGGGTAGCTCAATTACCCACCCATTTCCTCAGGCTTCTCTCTCTTCCCCTTTGTAGAGCCGGTGAAGTGTCAGGGCAGTCCTGGGACCTCGAAAGCCATGCTCAGCTGCCACCGGTCTGGCAAGAAGGACACCTGTGCCCTGAGCTGTCCCTCTCGGGCCCGGTTTTTGCCAGGTACATGGGAGGAGGGTGCTGGACAGCTTCAGGGGAAATGAGGAAAGGCTGGCTGTTTAGACAGCTCCTCTGCTCCCCGGGGATTCCTCCAGCCAGTGGGGGTTGGGAGGGCAGGACAGAGCTGTGACAGGCCCCTTCTCTCAGAGTCTGAGAATGGCTTCACTGTGAGCTGTGGCACTCCCAGCCCCAGGGCTGCTTCAGCCCGAGCCAGCCACACCGGGAACAGCACAAACTCCAACCACTGCAATGGTGAGCACCAGCCCAAAGCCCTGTCCTCTCCACTCTCACATTAACCCGATTTTTTTTTTTTATTAAGCCCCCAGCCTTCCTTAGATTTCCCAGTCCTGTAATTCTCCAACCCTGCTACCTCACTCCCTCTGCCCCTAAAAATTGGATCCCTTTGGCTTTTCTAATTCCCACACCCCCAGGCAAGCCCTTAGCTTACTGACCAGCTTCTTAACATCCCCAGCCCCTGGGCTCCCCATGCTGTGCTGAGCTTCTACCATCCCTCTAGAGGCTGCAGTGCAGTCCGTTAAACAGCGGGCCTCATTCAAGATCAAGGACGCCAAATGCCGTTTACACCTGCGAAACAAAGGCAAAATGGAGGAGGCCGGCAGAATCCCAGGGCCAGGTCTGGACTGGGGATCCCACCTCAATGGGCTGTCTGGCCAACACACCCTCTCCACCCTTCAGCTCCTCTGTTTGGAGAGATCGCTTCCAAAACCCCATCAACACCCTGACCTCTGGACAGAGCAGGGGGAAAATGCAGTTGTAGGCACAGGGCCCAAGGAAGTCCCGGGATATTCCTATCTACCAACTAACTGGTACCGTATACTAACAGATGACTGAGAGAGAACTGTAGTCAGAGATGGGATGAGGTCTGTCTGGGTTGGGAGAAGTAAGAGCCTGGAATGAGAACTTTCTGTGTCACCAGGGGTTGTCCCTGGGCTTGACAAGACCTCTCCCCCAGGTGGTGCTCCCTGCTCTGACTGCCAGGTCACCTTCATCCACCTCAAGTGTGACTCCTCTCGGAAGGGCAAGGGCCGGCGGGCCCGGACCCCTCCAGGCAAGGAGGTGACTCGGCTCACCCTGGAACTAGAGGCAGAAGTCAGAGCCGAAGAAACCACAGGTGGGACTGGAGGCACTGCTTGGAGGAGAGATGGAAAGGGAGGCCAGAGATGGGGAAAACACAGGTCTCAGCAGCAAAAAGAAGGGTTGGCGCCTGTAGTGGGGGCAAACCCTGCCTAACGCCAAGCCCAAGAGCTAGTCCCTCTTATCATACCCCTCTAGCTCCCGGATTTGGTCCCTCTGCTCCCACTTACTCTTTCTTTTCTCTCTTAATGTATATTACCATCCACACCCAGCTGGCTGTGGGCTGCCCTGCCTGCGACAGAGAATGGAACGACGGTTGAAAGGGTCCCTGAGGATGCTTAAGAAATCCATCAACCAGGACCGCTTCCTGCTGCGCCTGGCAGGCCTTGACTATGAGCTGGCCCACAAGCCAGGCCCAGTAGCTGGGGAGCGAGCAGAGCCGGTGGAGTCCTGTAGGCCTGGGCAGCACCGTGCTGGGGCCAAGTGTGGTAAGGGACCTCGCTGGGGTACAGGGGAGTGGAGAAGGCCCAGATTGGGCCTGGTTCAGAGCAGGACCCTTCATGACCTTAGTTGCATCTGTAAAACTGTGAGGCAGCCAAGACCCTCTCCCCTGCCATCTTCTCTTCCATAGTCCCAGGCTGAAATCTAGGATACCAGGAAGGGCCAACAACCCTCCCATTGCCCCAAGCAGGATTCTGTTTGTTTCCTGACAAAGAAATTCTCCCTGAATTTGGGGGAGTGGGAAGGGGAGTCCCAGGCTTGGGTGGTGGGAAATGGGGGTGGGTGGCTAGCACGGCCGACTCTCCCTCAGTCAGCTGCCCGCAGGGAACGTATTACCACGGCCAGACGGAGCAGTGTGTGCCATGCCCAGCGGGCACCTTCCAGGAGAGAGAAGGGCAGCTCTCCTGCGACCTTTGCCCTGGGAGTGATGCCCACGGGCCTCTCGGAGCCACCAACGTCACCACATGTGCAGGTGCCAGGGGAACAAACGATCCAGAATGGGGTAGGGTGGGCACTGGGACGCCCATAGGCATGGGATTTCCCAAAGGGCAGGCCTAGGCTCCAGGCCACTCCTTAGTCAACATCCTGCTTGTATGCCCTGAGACTGGGTGACCCATGGGGATGACTCAGAACCATCCCCATCAGAGTTGTGCCCTTGATTCATTGCAGGTCAGTGCCCACCTGGCCAACACTCTGTAGATGGGTTCAAGCCCTGCCAGCCATGCCCACGTGGCACCTACCAACCTGAAGCAGGACGGACTCTGTGCTTCCCATGTGGTGGGGGCCTCACCACCAAGCACGAAGGAGCCATCTCCTTCCAAGACTGTGACACCAAAGGTGAGTGGACCACTCACCCCACTGAGGAGAGCTCCCAGTGTTCACCCCAAAAGCTGCCCCCAGAAATTTCCAAGTTCCCAGAGTAGACCTGAGTATATTGCCCCACCATTTCCCCCAAACTAGGAAAAGGCTTAGCTGCCTGATCAACCATACCATCCTGCTCCCAGGACCCATCCTGACCTTCCCAGCAGTCCCAAACCTGGGAACTGAAAAATAATGAACAACCCACTGACCCCTCCACTTTGGAGAACTTGTGGCACACTCCCTTCCATACCCCAAATGACTGGCACTATAGCCAGCCACTCTGCAAACTTTGTTCTTCCATGGGCTTAAATTCTGGCATGACTGGGAAAGATTGGGACCCTGGAAAAACTGTTGTCTTCGATCTCTTGATTCTCCAAAATGAATGTATCTTGCCCATCCCATGCCCCAGAACTCCCACCTGCCCGCCATCTTGATTCCTGCCTTTCCCCTTTGCCTGCAGTCCAGTGCTCCCCAGGGCACTACTACAACACCAGCATCCATCGCTGTATCCGTTGTGCCATGGGCTCCTATCAGCCTGACTTCCGTCAGAACTTCTGCACCCGATGTCCAGGAAACACAAGCACGGACTTTGATGGCTCTACCAGTGTGACCCAGTGCAAAAGTATGTGGCAGGCCAGGCTGTGGAGGAGGGAATAGAGAGGCCTGGGAGCAGCGGGTATGGAAAGAAGGAAGAGTAGCAAAGCTACAGAATGAAGGACTCAGGGATGGATGGGCAGGAAAGTTGCACCCTTTACCTGTCCCCAGCCCACTCAATCTCAAGGTCAGTTGCTAGACTGGACCCTGTGGCACCCTCTCCCTGGAGACAGGTCATGAGGAGGGAAAGACGGGTGAAATGAGAAAAGAAGGTACTAGAAGGACAGGAAGAAAGGTGGCTCCAGAACTTGATCATAGATGATGAACTGGGATGATGACTGCCCACATGTGCCTGACTTCTACTTCAGAACTCTTCAGTTTCTCTAGCCCACTTCCCTGCTGACTTCCCTTCTCTTTCTTGCTCTGTCCATTGGGGTTTGGCTGCAGATCGTCATTGCGGTGGGGAGCTGGGTGAGTTCACTGGCTATATCGAGTCCCCCAACTACCCGGGCAACTACCCAGCTGGCGTGGAGTGCATCTGGAACATCAACCCCCCACCCAAGCGCAAGATCCTTATCGTGGTACCCGAGATCTTCCTGCCATCTGAGGACGAGTGTGGGGACGTCCTCGTCATGAGAAAGAACTGTGGGTGGCTGCAGGGCTGGGCCAGGGCAGGGCAGTTCAAATCTGGTTAAGAGGGAGAGACTAGTAGCATAGGGCAGTGAAGTCAGGGATCCATGAGGGTAAAGATAGCGAGAGAGGCCTTAGGAGGAGAGACTGACAAAGGAACACAGCAGAGAATGGTTCAAATGCAGAGTTAAGAGAGCCAGCACTGGGGGCCAGAACGCCAATGGGATTATATGCAGTTGCCTACCTTGGCACTGTTGACATTTCATTCATTTAAATATCAAATTGCTTATATTTTGTGAGTGCCCGTGTATCGAAAAGGAGTTGAGGAATGAGGGCATGGGAGGGGGCATGAGGTCGGGAGACTTGTCAGAGTGATTCCTCTCCCTCCCTCCATAGCCCTTGTTCCAGGGGGGCTTGGGTAGCCTGCCCTACTGCTCTGTTGACCTGCCGCTTGCCTTCCCAGCCTCCCCATCCTCCATTACCACTTACGAGACCTGCCAGACCTACGAGCGCCCCATTGCCTTCACGGCCCGCTCCAGGAAGCTCTGGATCAACTTCAAGACAAGCGAGGCCAACAGCGCCCGTGGATTCCAGATCCCCTATGTTACCTATGATGGTGAGCAAGGGCAGGAGAGTCAGGGAGGTGGGTGAGAAAGGGGAGGCACAGAGGTCTTGGGAGGGAGCCAGGAGAGCAGAAAGAGCTCCTCAGTTCTTCCCCTTGGTTGACTTTGCAGAGGATTATGAGCAGCTGGTAGAAGACATTGTGCGAGATGGCCGGCTCTATGCCTCTGAAAACCACCAGGAAATTTTAAAGGTGAGTGAATATCAATAACGATAGCCAACATTTAATGAGCATTTAACAATGTACAGGTATTCTGCTCAGTGCTTACATGAATATTCTGATTTCATACACAAAATAGCTCTATGAAGTAGGTGCTTTAACCATTCCTTCTTTATAGTTGAGAAAACTGAGGCACAGAGAATTAAGGAACTTGCCCAGTGGTAAAGCTGGGATTGAGCCCAACTCCATCTGACTGCAGTATCACTCATCTACATTACACCTTGGGGAAAACTTAGAAGAGAAAGGGAACGTGAGCCGGGTATAGTGGCTCACACCTGTAATCCCAGCACTTTGGGAGGCAGAGGCAAGAGGAGTGCCTGAGCTCAGGGGTTTGAGACCAGCCTGGGCAATTGGCGAGACCTTATCTCTACAATAAGTCAAAAAATTAGCAAGCATGGTTGCACACACTTTAGGTTCCAGCTACTTGGAAGGCTGAGGTGGAAGGATCACCTAAGCCCAGTAGGTAGATGTTGCGGTGGCCCTGAGCCTGTCACTGCACTCTAGCCTGGGTGACAAAGTGAGACTCCGACGCAAAAAATAAAAAGAGAAAGGGAAGATGGAGAGATGTCCTCTGTCTCTTCTACCAAGAGACATAAGGAAAATGAAGTACAGATAGATGCTCTTGTGTAAGTTCCTTCCTTCCCTTACTCCCTCCCCAGGTCCCTATAAGAAGCCACAGATCTAGCATAGCTTTCTCAGAATCATTTCATGTGTAGACTTCTTTTTAAGGAAAAGAAATACTTCCTACAAAATATAATTTATGATATAAAAAGTAAAGAGCCTCACATAAAATAAAATAAAAAGACTTCCAGCATTGAAGAATGAACTAGATATCCTGGGTCAGTGAATCCCAATTTGAGACAGTCTTACTTAAGAAACTATAGTCCTAGTCACAGAATTATCCTCTATAAATTATCACTGCAAAAAGTTCTATCTTTATTAATGGTAAAATAATTTTTATAGTATCAAAGTAAAGGGCAAGCCTGGGCATGATGGCTCACACCTGTAATTCCTGCACTTTGGAAGACTGAGGTGGGAGGATCACTTGAGCCCAGCCTTCCAAGTAGCTGGAGTTCAACACCAGCTTGGGCAATATAGTGAGACCTCATCTCTACAAAAAAATAAAAAAAGATTAGGCAGACATGGTGGCATATGCCTGCACTCCCAGCTACTTGGGCGGTTGAGGCAGGAGGATCACTCGAGCCCAGAGAGATTATGGTAAGCCATGATCATGCCATTGCACTCCAGTTTGGGTGACAGAGTGAGACCCCAACGTAAAAACAAGTAAGTAAATAAGAGCCATGATGACAAAAATCACCCAGAACTTGCAGACTTCAAGGAATATAATTCAGCAATACTTTTCAAAAATTTTTTTAAAGCATTGGAACCTTTATTTCAAATCAAATATAGGGGGACCCCAAAAAACCCCAGAATTTATTTATAAAAATTGTATATTCATTCTTACATATTTATATTTCAGTCACCTTCAAAGTATTCTCCGTTTGATACAATACACCTATCAAGACACTGTTTTCCACTGCTTAAAACCGTTTTTGACCGCCTCCATTGTGATGCCTTTTAGTGCTTCTGCCATTTTTTGTTTCATCTCTTCCATATCAGTAAAACATTTCTATTTGAGCACTTTTTCATCCAGGGAAACAAAAAAAGTCACCTGGGGCAAGATCAGGTGAATAGGGAGGGTGGGGTATGAGGATCATGCTGTTTTTGGTTAAAAACTGCTGAACACTCAGTGTGGTATGGGCAGGTGTGCTTGTAAGTCACCCATCATGAAATGGGCAAATGTGCTGAAAGAATCTCAAAAAAAAAAAAAAAATTCACTGAAGCCAAACGCAGCCTCTTACAACAATGCTAGCTGGTACACTGATGGCAATGGGTTCCTTTCCTCCGAAAGATAATTCCAAGTTTTCTGGGTCTCCTCTCGTACTGTGGCACTCTAATGCATAAAGTAGTGCAGTTGTTTTGATTATAGTAAGTAAGGCTGGAAGGCCCCTTATTTAAAAAATCCACGGATGCAGTGGAAAGAGCACCAGCCTAGGAGCCAGAAGATCTGAGTTGTAATGCACAACATTGGCATCTAGGAGGCTCTCCATATATTGCTGCTGCACACAGGGTGGTCAGGAAAGGCCTTTAGGAGAAGAGGCCTGAATGAAGTAAAGGGGCTGCCCACTAACAGGCTGTGTAGGAGCATTCCAACCTAAGGAGCATGGGAGTAGTTTGTCATGTTCAGGAACCTCAAGAAGGGCGGTGTAGCCCAGCAGAGTGAGAAGGAATAGGGGTGGAAAGCAGGACACAGATTACATTCAGCCCATGGGCCATGCAACGGACTTGGCTTCACTCTGAGTGATAAGAGAAACCAGATAAGTGTTTCAAACCAAAACAGATGAACTAACTAAAATTACAAAAAGTCACACTGCTACTGTGGGGAGAACAGTCTATGGAGGGACAAAGGTAGAAGCACGAAGAGCAATTAGCAGGCGATTGCAGTACAAGTGAGCGATGATGGTGGCTTGTGAAGGCGGCGAGAAGCAGTCAGACCCTGGATATACTTTGAGGGTAGACTCAACAGGATTTGCTGTAGTTGTAAGCATGAGAGAGAGTCAAGGATGAGGCCTGAGCAATAGACTAAGTTGTGGGATTCTAAAGTAGGTGCAAGTGGTGAGGATGGGTATCCAGAGTTTACCTATGAATATGTTCAGTATGAGCTGCCTACTAGACATGGGGTGGGAGTGCTGCTGAGTTGTAGTGTTCCTCTTTCCCACCCCAATGCTGTGGCTGACACTGCTGCCTGCCATCCTCTGCAGGACAAGAAGCTCATCAAGGCCTTCTTTGAGGTGCTAGCCCACCCCCAGAACTACTTCAAGTACACAGAGAAGCACAAGGAGATGCTGCCAAAATCCTTCATCAAGCTGCTCCGCTCCAAAGTTTCCAGCTTCCTGAGGCCCTACAAATAGTGCCCCTAGGCCCGGAGACCCAGGTTTTGAAACCCCCAGACTCCTTAGCCCTCAGAGCTGGCAGCCCCCCCACCCTCAGACAAGGAACTCTCTCCTCTTTCTCTTTTTGGAGAAAAAATATCACTCACAGTCCAGGCACTCTCCCTTTCTGTCTTCCCAATTTCCTTTCCTTTCTCTGTGCCTCTCTACTGATTCCCCTTTTCCTACCTGCTCCCTGGAAAAGCCATTCTCTATTCCCCCTGAGGTGTGAAGGAACAGTATGGCCCCCTCCCCTACCCATTTTACCAGCTCACCTTCCTGGCCCCATCAGCTTGGAAGAGTGTGAGAGGCCCATGAAGGAAGGGGTCTAGTGGGGAATGGGGAGGAGAAAGACGGGCTTCTGCCATTATAGGGTTGTGCCTTGCTAGTCAGGAGCCAAAACGTCCCCTGGCTGTACTCCCTAGGGTGACTCTAACAGCCCTGGATCCTGCCAAAGAAGCCTTTCACTTACAGCTTAATACCAGCACCAGTCCTCTGGGGCACATGATTTGAGCCCTGGACCGCCCACACCGCCGGCTTTCTTGTCTACACAGCTCCTCTGTTTCCTTGCCACATGTCTGCCTGGGGTCTACTCCATAAGGATTTACAAATGGCCCACAACACTGGGCTGGTGGACAAGCTGAATGAGGAAGAACAGCAGGCATTACTATGTTGAATGCTCTGCTGTGGCTCCCCAAGAGAAAGACTGTAGCTCTGTGGGACAGAAACCAGGTTTTAAAGCATTGCAGAAAAGAAAATGTATCTAAAGAACTAGACACAGAACAATTGGAAGCCAACCTCAAACACTAATCCCTTTTCTCACTTATCTTCCCTGGCCCAGCCACCCCCTCAGCCCCATTGGAGTGCTCCCTGGGGGAGCCCTACTCCCCTTGCTATGTGTTGTCCTTAAAGAAACATGGCTGTTGATCTGAAGCCAGCCTGGGCCTCGCCCCACAGTTGTCTTTCCCTTGTAGCCCCAGATGGCTTGAGGGCTCCACTGAAGAGGACCCCACTCTGCAGCCAGCCTGGAGCCACCTACCTCTGGCCTCGGGCTGTGGGCGGCAAGAGGAATACGAGTGCACTTGGCGAGCTTCCTGCCCACGCTGTTCACATCTAATAAGTGCAATCATTTTGAGTCTTTTTATGTTGTCTAGAGGGAGGGGGCTTGTTTTTGTTTCTTTTTCCATTAGAACAACCCTATTTATAGCTGCCTGAGAGAGCAAAGTGTATGTTTGGAGTGGAGAAGATTGGTTTTGAATCTTATGAACCTTGAGTGCTGGAGCAACTGATCTGTCTCTATGCCACCAGCGCCCACCCAGACCTCTAGAGCCCTCAGCTGTGGTAAGCCAGGGCGAAAGCACAAAGGCATCTGATGTGTAGGAAAGTAATTCTGGAGACTTGATGGAGCAGGAAGGAGAGGGACCTGTGTTTGCTAAACCGATCCTGCTGTCCCTATGCCTCTCCATGGATTCAGCATGGACCTCAAGATTGTAGAGGCCAATGTAATCGGTCAGTAATTCTCTACCCCAAGTAGGAAAAGTTCCATCTTTTCCCTGTCTTCCCCTGGTAGGCACATGGAAGAGGACCCAAACAAACCACCTGGGGTTGGACTGACTCAGGGTCCTGAGGCCACAGACAAGGCCGTGGGAGCCAAGAATAGGACAGTTATCTGGGCATGAAGTTGGTGAAGGCGCCAGGCATTTGCCTGACTCTGGCTACTTCCCTCTCAAAGCTGACTTCAAGCCTGGCTTCCTCAACTACTGCTTTTCTGCGCGAATAGGAATCAAGTCCATGCCCTGCACACACTCTGCCCTTAATCCAACTGCTGTCTGTAAAATTATTTTCCATCTGCTCCCTTTAGTTCCCCCAGAGCTGTAGTCCTAGTCAATCAAAGGCTACCAGTTAACTCCTCAGGTTCATTTCTGGGTGACGGTCCCAGGCTATTGCTCCCCCAGGAGACTCTAAATGAGAAAGCCTGATTCCCGCCCCCATCAGCATTCACCAGATAAAACAGCCTTAGCAGTGGGCAGCCGATGACACAGCAAATCCATCCAACAGCCAACACCATGGCCCTGGGGGTGGAGTATCTGGCCACCTTTTCTCTCTGGCCAAGGAGGGCCCCTGTAAAGATGCAAAATGGCTACTTCCAAACAAGGGAAATGGTCATTTAGTAGGAGTGTCTATGCTTCTCAGGAAGCACCATGAAAACTGCTTTAATCAATTTTGATCATCCTGATTCGCCACCAGAAGCTAGGATAACTTTCTGGTTCCTCTCTCCCTGCCATTTTGCATCTCCTGGAAAGCCAAACAGTGAGGGTGCTTCCCATTTATGCCTTCAGGGTCTGGCTTCTGCTTTCTCCCCTCTTCTTTCCTATTACACCATACATACATATAAATACACTTCCCCAATCATTTATTCCATGGTTTTTGAGATCTGCAAATGAGGAAAGTGTAGACGAAGTTCAATTTAGGTCACCCAAGTTGGGGGTTAAGAACCCAGGCAAAGCTGCTGCTGAACCAATGGAGGAAGCCAGCCCTGGGGCATCAAATTAGGGGTTTAAGTGGACTGAATGAGTCAACACTCAGGGACTCTCTAGGCCTTTACAGGTCAGAAAAAAAAGAGCTTTTTACCAGTGGAGAGAAATGGAAAGATGATGTAAATAGGAACCCTTCATGAAGCAACCCAGAGGCCTCTCTGCAGGGTGGGGTGTTTGTGGGGCCATGGTACTGTGGGGCCTCATTCATCTTAGTACAAATCTGACCTGATCTGAGTCTGGGGATGGGAAGCCATTTCCATGAGGGCTCCAAGCACCAAGTGATGCATAACAGAAAGGCACTTATATCCTCAGCAGCATGACAATTCCTCGACTTCTCTGCCTTCCTCTTTCTGTATTGTCAGGTCATGCCTAGTCTCAAGACCGGAAAGAACTCTGAGTCAAGAGAAAACTGACCAGATCCTGGACTTGAGCTGCCTGCCCCAGGTGTAGAAGCTCCCAAAGGCTGACACTGAGCTGTGACTGCTTTGACTTTCCCCAGGATTTGGTCAGTTTGAGGCGGGGAAGACTCAGATTTGTTGCTGAAAGTTCAGTAATACAGTCCTGGTCTTTGGCCATAATGAAACTTTTATATCTGAGAAGTGTCCTCCATGTGCATGTTTGAGGTGACTCTGGAATGGATTAGGAGGTCGTATCTCCAAATGTCAGAAACATTACAGAGCACTCTGACTTTTGTATTTGCTGCTTAGCCTCAATATAACAGCTTCACACAACGGGTACGAAGACAAAGTACAACTGGCCATGAGCAGAAAATGTTACCTGTCAGGTTTCTTTCTTAAGCACAGTAAGAGAAATGTGGAAACAAACAGCACAAGGATATATTTAAATTTGACCTGTCCTTGGGCCATTATTTGGACAAGTAATCCTTTAAGAAAATATATGATTAGAGAGAATAGTACCCCCAGTTCTCCATCTATCTAGACAACACAGGTTGTAGCAGTTTGGACAAACTGAAAACTTTATTCTTCCGTGTGAACTGAACTGAAGTTGCAGAGAATCATCATCACTATGTGGGAGGCTTTTTTTTAAATGCAGAAGAAATCTCAAAATATTGTATTTATGTCTGCCTTCCACTGCTGTCAATATAGTAAGCCTCTCCTACACAATCAACAATAAACAGCAAATGATGCAGTTCATAGAGAATTTTGCACTTGGGGAAAAATATGTATCTGAACTTGTAAAAAGAAATGTTTGGATTTTGTATTGTCTTTTTTATTATTATTATTAAAATACTAAATGAAACTACTCAGCCTGGCACCTTTTCCTTTGTCTCCATAGCTTATCCTAGAGCCAGAAAAAGCCTTGAAGAGACAAGGTATCTTCTAGTTTCTAGATAAAATTTACCCAAATTGTTTGGCAATTCATATTATTCCTAATGATTTTAGAATTTGCAAAGACTTGTCTCTTTGTCTATCTTTACAAGCAGTATCAAGAATTGTTTCCTGAGGTGAATCTAGGGAGTGGGGGAAACATTATTGCAATCATGTAATCCCCTTGACATGAATTTTTACTGGATTTAATATCTACATGATATACCCACATAAGAGTATAAATTGAGTCGTGTACCAGGGCTCACACCTGTAATCTCAGCACTTTGAGATGCAGAGGTGGGAAGATTGCTAGAGCTCAGGAGTTCAAGGCTAGCCTAGACAACATAGTGAGACCCCATCTCTACAAAAAGTAAAAAAATTAGGCATGGTGGTGTGCACATGTAATCCCAGCTACTTGGAGGCTGAGGTGAGAGGATGGCCTGACCCCAGAAGGTTGAGGCTGCAGTGAGTCATGATTGTGCCACTGCACTCCAGCCTGGGTAACAGAGTGAGACCCTGACTGGAAAAAAAAATTGGGTTGGCCTATCAGAATCTTGAATTTCTCCTTTAGCATCTATTAACAAAGATAGGTATACTTACTCCATAATTACTGAGTTCCAATTATATGCCAGGCAGTGAGAATTTGGCTGTCACATAGGTTGTTAACAATAGCCATGTTCAAAATCCACACTTCTTATATAACTTTCTGATTATAACTGATCCTCCCACATTGATTTCCTAACAGGAGAGAGAATCCAGTCCACTTGTTGGCTATAACATAATTAACTGGCATTCTATTTAATACATTAATTCCCTGAGTTTTATTTAGTGAGATAAAGCATGAACACTTTTGTGTGGACTAACAAGATCACATTTTTAGAACTGTAAAGCTAAGGACCATATCCAGGATCATCACCGTCACAAACCTGGAGCCATCCTCTTTGACTCCTATTGTAACCTTTCCCTATTCCAAGAACACCAAGTCTTCCTTCTTACAGCCTAGGACATTGCTTTGCTATCTCAGAATAATGTATAGTCAGGGCCACTAGAGTATGGGTATCCCTTTATCAAGAAGTCTTGTTTCAAGTAGGGTACATGAAGACTTTCCAAGGATATGTGACTACTTTGCAAGGGATAGTCAGGCAAGGAAATCAGTCTATAACCGAATACATTTCCAGATCCTCAACTTCCATATGAAATATTTTCTAAAACCAATCTGTTTCAGTGCCAGCACTCTCCATTCCACCTCCTCTCTCACTATAGTCCTTGTCCCAATTTACAAAAGAAAAGTAAAGCTAGGCGTGGTGGCTTATGCCTGTAATCTCAGCACTTTGTCCAAGGATTGCCTGAGTCAGAGGTTCGAGACCAGCCTGGGCAACTTGGCAAGACCTCATCTCTGAAAAAAAGAAAAAAAAGAAAAGTAGATCCCTCACCTACACTTGATTCATGGTCTGGGGTGTAAAAACCTGAGGCGTTGAGAGAGAGGGGTTGTTTTCATAACAAAATATTCCAATTGTCATTAATCCTCCTCTTATTTCATCTTATAAAATGTTTATTGTTTTCTACATCCCACTAGCAAAAAATGAAATTGTTTGCTAGCTGCTCAACTCATTAGTTCTTAGCAAATGTACTTTTTTTTTTTTCTTTTGAGTTGGAGTCTCACTCCATCCCCCAGGCTGGAGGCACACTCATGGTCACCCAGTGTTGACCTGCTGGGCTCTGGCAATCCTTCTGCCTCAGTCTTCCAAATAGCCAGAACTACAGGTGCGTGCTACCACACCCAGCAAATTTTTTGATTTGTTGTAGAGATAAGGTCTCACAAAGTTGCCCAGGCTGTTCTCAAACTTCTGGGCTCACTCAATCCCCTCTTCTATAGAGAAGGTACTTATCAAAGGAATACATACCTTCTATAATACTTCTATTTATTTGTTTTATATTTTTGGAGTTGGAGTCTCATTCTGTCATCCAGACTAGAGTGCAGTGGCACGCTCACAGTCACTGCGGCCTCTACCTGCTGGGCTCAGGCGATCCTTCTGCCTCAGCCTTCCAAGTAGCTGGAATCACTGGCACACACGCCACCACACCCAGGTAATTTTTTCATTTATTGTAGAGACGAGGTCTCACCAAGTTGCCCAGGCTGGTCTCAAACTCCTGGGCTCAGGCAATCCTCTCACCTTGGCCTCCTAAAGTGCTCCCAGTCTGGATTCAGCTCTATATCATATGGTATTATTCCACATTGTATAATAAGAAACAGTACTATCTGGTTTTTTTGGGGTTTTTTTTGAGTTGGAGCTCACTCTGTCACCCAGACTGGAGTGCAGTGGCCGCTCCCAGCCACTGCAGCCTCAAGCTGCTGGGCTCTGGTGATCCTTCCACCTCAACCTTCCAAGTAGCTGGAACTACAGGCGCGCGCTACCACACCTGGCTGATTTTTGATTTATTGTAGAGACGAAGTCTCGCCAAGTTGCCCAGGCAGGTCTTGAACCCGCAAGCTCAGGCAATCCACTCACCTCAGCCTCCCAAGGCGCGGGATTATAGGCTGAGCCACAGAGTCAGGCTTAGGTTTTTACCATTAATTATAACATTAATATTAGATCTATATACTTTTAATCTTGACTGATTTATTAGTAGTCTATCTTATGAGCTACAGTTAACAATTTTATTTCCTGGTGATTTTTTTTTTTGAGTTGGAATCTCATTCTGTCACCCAGGCTGGGATGTAGTGGTATGCCCACGGCCACTGCAGCCTCAACCTGCTGGGTTCAGGCGATCCTTCCGCTTCAGTTTTCCAAGTAGCTGGAACTACAGGTGTGTGCTACCACACCCGGCTAATTTTTTAATTTAGTGTAGAGATGAGGTCTCGCCGCATTGCCCGGGCTAGTCTCAAACCCGTGGGCTCAGGTGGTCCTCTCACCTCCAGCTCCCAAAGTGCTGGGATTACAGGCGTAAGTCACTCCACCCGGCATTTCCTGGTGGTTTTTTTTTTTTTTTAAGTTGGAGTCTCACTCTGTCGCCCAGACTGGAGTGCAGTGGCATGCTCCTGGCCACCACAGCCTCGACCCGCTGGGCTCTGGCAATCCTTCCGCTTCAGCCTTCCAAGTAGCTGGAACTATAGGCG
>NW_007247460.1:442906-462143 GCF_000164805.1 Carlito syrichta
GCGTGGTAGCATGCGCCTATAATTCTGGCTACTTGGAAGGCTGAGGCGGAAGGATCACCGGAGCCCAGCGGGTCGAGGCTGCGGTGGCCGGGAGCGGCCACTGCACTCCAGTCTGGGCGACGGAGAGAGACTCCAACTCAAAAAAAAAAAAAAATATTGTGTTGGCAAGAGAGTACAGAAGTCGGCATCTTGCCATTGCCTTCCTAGACACTGGTGTGGCTATGTACTCTTTGAGCTAGGGCCACTGCCATGTTACCTGGCTTTTTTGACTCCCTTCCCTACCTTGGGGAGGTGAATCTTCTGTCTCTCTCTAATTTATTTGTTAAATAAACTATATTTTCCAATCTAAAAAAAAAAAGTCAGTATCTGATTAAGAAGGTGTTTCAGTGAAAAGGTCACAGATAATCATTTTTAATAAAGCTGGAACTAAAACTCTAATAACTAGATAAATCCTTTCGCAAGTTGTGGTTTCTAATTCTTTGCTTTTAATAAAATTAAAGGAAAACTCTATTCAATAGCATTATATAATAAATCACCTTGTGATTCCTGGCATATAATTTAGAAGTTCGAAGACTCAAGGAGGCTGGGCTCGGTGGCTCAGCACTTTGTAATCCCAGCACTTTGGGAGGCTGAGGCGAGTGCATTGCCTGAGTCCGTGGGTTCGAGACCCTCCTGGGCAACTTGATGAGATCTCGTCTCTACAATAAATTAGCCGGGCGTGGTAGTGCTCACCTATAGTTCCGGCTACTTAGATGACTGAGGCAGAAGGATTGCCGAAGCCCAGCAGGTTGAGGCTGTGGTGGCCAGGAGCGTGCCACTGCACTCCAGTCTGGATGACAGAGTAAGACTCCAACTCAAAAAAAAAAAAAACAAACCACAAAGACTCAAGGAATATCACTGTAACAAATTTTGTCCTTTCCCAATTATGTGAACAAAGTTTCTTAATGTTTATGTCTATAAAAATAAAAAATAGATAAATAACTGATATTATCTTATCTCCTTCTACCATTAGATAATATTCATCCATGAATACCTGAACTAATCAGCAAGAAACACCATATTTCTCATTAAGAGATAAATTTCCTATAAAAATTATACTCTTTACATTTCACAAGTTATAAAAATGTTATATATGCTGAGGGGTGGCTCACGCCTGTAATTCCACACTGGAAGACAGAGGTGAGAGGATTGTCTGAGTCCACAGGTTCGAGATCAGCCTGGGAACATGATGAGACCTTGTCTCTACAATAAATCAAAAAATTAGTCAGGCATGGTAGCGCAGCCTGGGTTCCAGCTATTTGGAAGGCTGAGAAGGAAGGATCTTCTGAGTCTAATGGGTTGGCACTGGGGTGGCCGTGAGTGTGCCACTGAACTCAAGCCTGGGCAACAGAATGAGACTCCAACTCAAAACAAAAAATTGTGAAATATATTTATGTGTTTAGTAAATTGTGTACTAGTACAGGAAGTGAAAGGAGTTAGAAGTGCAAGAAGAAAGAGAACCATATAAAATTTCTGTTAAAGAGCTTCTTCATATATTTTTAAGTGGATGATGGTGGGCATCAGATTTTTCGGGTACTTGGAGTCCACTGGATACATTAAGAATGATACAGGTGAGCCAGGCTCGGTGGCTCAGCCTGTAATCCCGCGCCTTTGGAAGGCTGAGGTGAGTGAATTGCCTGAGCCCGCGGGTTCGAGACCCGCCTGGGCAGCAAGACCTCATCTCTGCAATAAAGCAAAAAATCAGCCGGGCGTGGTAGCGCATGCCTATAATTCCGGCTACTTGGAAGGCTGAGGCGGAAGGATCACCGGATCCCAGCAGGTCGAGGCTGCAGTGGCTGGGAGCGGCCACTGCACTCTAGTCTGGGCAACAGAGGGAGACTCCAACAACTCAAAAAAAAAAGAATGATACAGGTGGATTGCCTGAGCCCGCAGGATCGAGACCCGCCTGGGCAACTTGGCGAGACCTCATCTCTACAATAAATTAAAAATTAGCCGGGTGTGGTGGTGTATGCCTATAGTTCTGGCTACTTGGAAGGCTGAGTCGGAAGGATCACTGGAGCCTGTGACGCTGGGGTGGCCATGAGTTTGCCACTGCACTCCAGCCTGGGTGACGGAGTGAGACTCCAACTCAAAAAAAAAAAAGAATGATGTAGCCAGGTGTGGTGGTTCATGCCTATAATCCCAGCACTTTGGGAGGCAGCAGTAAGAGGACTACCTGAGTCCAGGGGTTCGAGACCAGCCTGGGTAACATGGTGAGACTTCGTCTCTACAATAAATCAAAAAATTAGCCAAGCATGGTGGTGCTTGCCTGTGGTTCCGGCTACTTGGAAGGTTGAGGTGCAAGGATCACCTGAGCCCAGTAGGTCAAGGCTGTGGTGGCCGTGAGTGTGCCGCTGCACTCTAGCCTGGATGACAGTGAGACTCCGACTCAAAAAAAAAAGAATGTTGCAAGTTTTAGTTTAAGAAGTCAAAATTTGCAATAAGTCTGAAATTATATCCTCTACAAGTAATTAAATTAATTCAGAAAAATGTAGGTACCAGCATAAAAATGAACAAGGGGTACATAGCTCTTCAAAATGCTTGTATGGGATCAAGTTTTTTATTTTTTATTTTTATTTTTTTGAGTTGGAGTCTCACTCTGTCACCCAGACTGGAGTACAGTGGCTGCTCCCGGCCACTGCAGCCTCAACCTGCTGGGCTCTGGTGATCCTTCCGCCTCAGCCTTCCGAGTAGCTGGAACTACAAGCACGTGCTACCACACCGGGCTAATTTTTGATTTATTTTAGAGATGAGGTCTTGCCAAGTTGCCCAAGCAGGTCTCGAACCTGTGGGCTCAGGCAGTCCACTCACCTCGGCCTCCCAAAGCGCTGGGATTACAGGCTGAGCCACTGAGCCTGGCCAGGATTAAGTTTTTTAAACATCTGAAGACCACTAGCCTATGCATGTTGGGGTGAAGGGATAGGACAGTAACTGCTAGAAAAGATCTTCTGTACTCCACTCCAAAATATTCTCCTCACCAATTCTCCTGAGGACCTGAAACTACTTGTCATTAGAATCATTACTTCAGATTCAGTCAGTTTTCCCAGAGCTTGTTAAATGTATAATGGCAGAAGTGACTGGTCATCAGATTAGAATCAGCAGGGAATGTGAGAAAAGACAAATGTATTTTTTACTACGGAAAAAGGGTGGTTGAGGGGGGACACACTGAGGTACATCCTGAGTTCTGTCCTTTGCTGTATTTCCAACTGGCAGTGCATACTATAAGCCAAGCTATTTAGTCCTCTCTGTGTCTATTAGGTATTTATATAGGAAATAATTTGTCAAACTTCTACCAAAAAGTAACAAGAGGGCACCATAGTGGTCACACAGTTTATTTCTCTATTAGGAGGCATATAAAGGATTAATCACTAACTATAGGGATGGGCCATCAATTGTCACTCACTGTCTTCCTAAACTGAGAACCATACGAGAACTCTGGTCCCCGTCCTGCCTCTGGAAACGCTGTGCCCAAACAAATGAGATGCGGAAGGGTATGTCTAAGATTGAGCTCTTTAGAAAGGGAACTCTTTAGAAAGGAAAGAAGAGGGAAAGCACATCTGTGTCCCCAAGGACATCTTTAGCTACCACTGGCCCCAAACCCACAACTTTGTAAATGTTTCTAGTTTACTTCCTTTTACAATTATTTTTATTAAGTTTCCCTAAGAGGCAATCTTTGCCAGCTCCTTAGGTAACTCCTTTCTCTTTTTATTTAACTTTTAACCCAATGCTCATTCCCTTTTTAATTTTCCCTCAGGCCAGGCTCATGGCTCACGCCTGTAATCCCAACACCTTGGGAGGTCGAGGCAAGAGGATTGCCTGAGCCCGCGGGTTCGAGACCAGCCCGGGCAACTTGGTGAGACCTCGTCTCTACAATAAATCCAAAAAATTAGCCGGGCGTTGTAGCACGCGTCTGTAGTTCCAGCTACTCGGAAGGCTGAGGCGGAAGGATCGCCGGAGTCCAGCAGGTCGAGGCTGCGGTGGCCGGGAGCGGCCACTGCCCTCCAGCCCGGGCATTAGTGAGACTCCGACTCAAAAAAGAAAAAAAACAAAACGAATTTTCCCTGAGGCTTCGGAAACTTCCGCCACCGTAGCCCCTCCCTCCTGGGAGGGGGAAGCAGTAAAAGGGCTTGGTTTTTAGGGTCACTCCAAGCAAGCCTACTAAGGGGGAGTAGCTGGTTTTGAGGTCGGGGGGGGCCTGGCGGGAGAACGAAAGCGAACCCGAGACGACCGTCAGGACGCCCTCCCCGAGGCGAGTCCCTCACCGCCCCTCGACGTCGTCCTCGACAAGGAGCGATTAATACCTGCGACTGCTTCCTTCAAGGGGCGGCTCGAGGATCAGCAGGCAAGGCCGCGACGGGCCGACACACTAAAGCGCTTCGGGACCGTAAGGCACAGTTCGCGCTGAGGGCGCGCCCGGGCAGCCGGGAGGAAGCTCTGAGCCCGGAGGAGAGAGTTGGCAGCCCGGGGCCGGCAGCGGGACCCGCGGGAACTGCTTCCCCACAACCAGCCTATCCAGGACGCCCCGGCTACTCCTGAAGTACCTTCCAGTCGGCGGGCCGCAGACGTGGCGCCGCGCCCGACCCTGGGCCCCACAAGGAGAAGCTCTTAGTTGCTATGGCGACGATCCAGCTCGGAGGCGCCCAGGCCCTGACCCGGGCGTCGTGACGTCATCACGCCCTCCCGGGGCGCTCGGCCTCGCGGGCCGTGCGTCACCCCGGCTGGGGGCGGGGCGCAGGGCGGAGCCTGGAGGAGCTCGGTTTAGATCTCGGCCGCCGGGGCTCCCCGGGCCCCGGAACGAGGATAAGTGGGACGGCCGCCGCGGCGAAAGGGGGTGGGGTGGAGCGTGCCCCGTATTTTTTATACGGGTTCCGGGGCCCGGCAGAGGCGCGCTGAGAGGAAGGGAAAGTGCGGCGGCCCTGGAACCTGGATATCGCGCGAGGCAAGCGGCGCGCGGGCGGGCTATGGCGCAGGCGGGTTACGGGGCCGGCGCTGGTGGCGGGGCCCGGTGCATGGCGGTCTGTCGGCGGAGTCGCCCTCGGGGGCTGTCAGGTTGGTGGCTGCGGGGATAGTGGGTCCACCATGCCCAGGGCGGGAGGCCGGGCGGGCGCAGCGCCCTGGGACGGTCCAGAGCCCGGCGTGCCCAGCCCCTTGCGGCCCTAGCCGGGCAGCCGGACTGCGGCCTGGCCCCTCCCCCACCCGGGGTCCCTGCCCCTCTATTCCGCCCTGCGGCTCCTCCCCCATGACTCCCAGACCCCACCCTGTGACTGCGCCCGCCCACCTCCACTTCTCTGACCCCGCACCCCACCCACTGACCCTAAGACCTCACTAGGTAACAATTACTACTCCTTGACTGCTTACCCAGGAATTTCCCAGCACTTATCGGGGACCCACCAACCCAGTGACTCCCTCAGTTCTAATCCAGTGACTCACATGACCCAAGATCCCCACACTTCTCCTTAGTGACCCCCAAGCCTTTTCGGTGATCCCACTGGCCCAGGAAGCCCTCCACTTGTACCCTGCGTTCCCGCACAAACTTGGTAACTCCCCTCAAAACTCTTCTGGCAACGGCTAAGTTTTACTCTGATAATTTCCCACCCACTCATCTTCTACATAACCCTCAGCATCTTTGCCCTGTAACCCCATGACCCTCATTCCATGTTTGCCCTTCATGGTAAAATCAACTCCACTGGCATGCCTCTCTGTGCTCTTAGCCTTCCATGCCAGTCAGCACATGACTTACCAGCCGCCAGCACCTTTCTGGTGTTGAGGAGGTGTAGAGATGAATATGAAGAAGTAATACTTGGAGGCATTAAACAACTCTGGATTGAGTGTTTGGTCCCAGGTTCAAGTCCCAGTTCTGCCACTTCTCTGTTTTGGGATCTAAGACTTCAGTTTCTCAATATTATTGTGATGAGGTTGGGTTAGATCTCAGTTTCCTTCCAGCTGCGAAATTCTGCAATTCTCAATCAAGAATTTTCTACAATCATTTTTGTACCTGCCCTGGAAGATTACCCTTGTAACTTCACCCCGGGGTCCCCTTCATGAATCTTATTCCTTCGTTCTCATGAACTCCTACACTCTAATAGTGCATACCCATTTTCCTTGATCAGGTTCCTTCAGTTAACATGTTTGCAAAGCGGTATAGCAGAGTGCTGTAATTTGAGGCATTGATGTCATAAGAAACCTAGGTTCTAGGCTGACTCTGGCCCTTCAGCTATGAGATTTCTGGCATACTATTTAGTAGGCCTGAACCTCAGTCTCTACCTCTGCTAAGGGAGGATAATAGTAGTGCCTGAGGTAACACATGTAAATCACTTGTGCCTGGCACATGGGAACCCATAAGTATAAGCTATTGTCACTATGGCTCCTTCTCCTGGGTACTAGGGATTCAGCAGTGAACACGTGGCCCATACCTTGCAATATCTGTCTACTACTAACCTCATGGGATCCCTGTCCTCGTCTTTGTCATGGCCTCACATCTCTGGTTCTTACCCTGATTTTGCCTTAACGATGATTGACTTACTGCACACCTATTGTGTGTTAAGCTTTGTATATGTAAGTTAAGTTTACTTAACAACCTCAAGAGGTCATTATATCCATCATTTCCCCTTCCCACTTTTTTTTTTCTTGTGGTTTGGTTTTAAAAAATGAACCAAAAACTTACACAGCTAAGTAGCAGAGCTGGGATTTGAACCCACAAGGTAAAACAACAACAACAACAACAAAACCCCTTACTCCATTGTCCCCAAACCTGTCTGGTTTTCCATGCTGTCCTCGGCCCCTTGTTCCTTATTTTCTGGCAATTCATAAACCCAACATCAAGATAGTCCATGACCCTCAGTGTTTCTGTTACCCTTTGCCCATGGTTTGGTGACTTTTTTATCCTATTCATAACTTTTAACCCCGTATTCCCTGAAACCCTCTGCGCCTTATAGGGGAGGAAAAATATCTTTTAGGTTTATGGCTTATTCCTCTATAACAAAAGATAGATTAACAAGAGGGAAGCATGCAGATTTATTTAATGTAAGTTTTGTTACATAAGAAAATGAAGACCCAAAGCAATGGTTAGCCTGTGTATTTTTATACTAGTCTGGTGAAGAGTGGATAGTTGTGAAAAAATATATGTATAATAGGGCAAAAAGGATAATCCAGTGATAATAAACTGGGGAAAATTTAGCAAGACCTGTTTGTTCAGATTCTTCTCTGTGATCCTGAATCTTCAGAGATAAGGGTGCTCCTTTCCTCTTGGTGTAGGGAGACTACCTTTCACATGAAGAGTCTTATGATCTGCCTCCGGGGAAAGTCAGACAATCCTTCCTAGGTTTTGTGACCTGCTTCAGGGAAGAAAGGCCTGAAGAGTGACCTGGAGAATGAGTGACCTTCCTGCTTCTGTCATTTTCTCAAATTTGGGGGAAGTATGTCTTATACCCCTCTCCATCCCTTGTCCAGATATCCTCTCTATGACTTCTTGGAGCTCCTAGCCCTCACCCTGCGATCTCATGCACACTAAGGTGTCTCCCACCTCACTGACATTCTACCCCAAATTCTCTCATCTTGCTGAGTCCCTACCTCCAGGAATCCATGTTTTCATATGAATCCAAGTTTTCATATACTCTACAACCCTCTAGCCCAGTGGTCCTTCATCCTGTGAGCCCTTCTTCTTTTCAGTCTTTTTGGTCTCAGTGTTCTGGTTCCTTCTACCCTACTTTTGCCATCCTCAGCCACATTCTGCTACCTGAAACCTTCATCAATTAGCCCTTCATCTACTGACCGCCTGTTGTGTCTAGGTTTGGCAGAATGAGCCCCTTCCCTCCCAGTGTGAACCCATCCTTCCTAACCTGTGTGCCTTCTCCTTCTTGCCTTCCTCTTGTCTCTCTCAGGGTCCTCACCTCACCAGTTTTGGTCTCACTGATATTACAACGTAAATCGCCCTTCCATCCCCACTCTGCCCTTTTCATCCTCCACTCCTGTGCATCTAACCCCCTGCTGCTCTCAGCCCTCCTTCCTTCACTCACTGCTGTCCAACCACATTTTAGAGGCCTCTTTGGTTTATCCAAAGAGCTACTGGATCTTCTGGGGCATCTGATAATAGATCACCAAGATCTCAGTCCTTTAGGTAGCAAGGAGAGTGCCCTTGGAAACTCTTCAGAACCAGTCAACTTGTGTCTCCGGACACACTCCCAGTGTCCTATGCTGCTTATGAAGCTGCTTGCTGTATATGCCCTCAGGGTAGAATGCTTTGAGTGTCAGACTGCCAGCCTTGAATCAGCCCCATTGTTTTCCAAGCCTGGGGAAGACTTTTAATCTCCTCCCTCTGAAGACTGGATGGTCATTAGCAAAGTGTGGCATTAAAGGTCCTCATCCAAAAACCTATACTGTGGGTCACCAAATTCCCAGTTCTCTTATAGTGCATGTCTTGGCCGTACAGCAATAAATATAACAGAGAACAAATCAAGAGTTAAAGAAGGGGTATATCCTGGGGTCTACAACTTCTCTAGGTGGATTTTATTTTATTTTATTTATTTATTTATTTATTTATTTATTTTTGAGTTGGAGTCTCACTCTGTCACCCAGACTGGAGTGCAGTGGCCATTCCCGGCCACTGCAGCCTTGACCTGCTGGGCTTCGGCGATCCTTCTGCCTCAGCCTTCCGAGTAGCCGGAATTACAGGCACACGCTACCATGCCCGGCTGATTTTTTAAAAAGTTTTATTGTAGAGATGAGGTCTCGCCAAGTTGCCCAGGCAGGTCTCTAACCTGCGAGCTCAGGCAATCCACTCACCTCAGCCTCCCAAAGCACGGGATTACAGGCTGAGCCACCGAGCCCGGCGGATTTTATTTATTTATTTATTTATTTATTTTTATTTTATTTTTTTGACTTGGAGTCTCACTCTGTCGCCCAGACTGGAGTACAGTGGCCGCTCCCGGCCACCACAGCCTCGAACTGCTGGGCTCCGGCGATCCTTCCACCTCAGCCTTCCAAGGAGCTGGAACTACAATCTAGGGACAGCGTTTCACTGTTACCCAGGTTGAAATGCAGTGGTTCAATCACTGCAGCCTCAACCTCCTGGCCTCAGGTGATGCTTCTGCCTCAGCCTCCTGGCCTCAGGTGATGCTTCTGCCTCAACTGGGACTATGGGCGTGCACCACCATGTCTGGCTAATTTTTTTTTTATGTAGATGGGGGGGGGTCTTGCTTTTTTACCCAGACTGGTCTCGAACTCCTGGCCTCAAGATCCTTCTATCTCTGCCTTCCACAGTGCTAGGATTACAGGCATGAGCCACCAAGTGTGGCCTCTGACTTGATTTTTAGAAGGAACTTTTGCCTTATATTTATTTAATCTTTCTTAGGGCACAAAACATATTCTGCTTTGTATTTTAGTTTTGTCTGTATACTCACGCCTTATCCTGTGACTTTCTTGAGAACAGAGACTGGGTTTTCTTCTGTCATCTTAATCCTGTCCCTCAAAGCAGGTAGTCAGTAAATACTTATTGAATTAAATTAACTCACTCAGAAAATCTGTCTCAGATACACAAAAGTAAAGATAGCTCATGTCTACTTTCATTTTTGTAGCCACAACACTATCCAAACGTGATAATGGGCAAGTACCTTGACTGTGTAGAATTTAGACACTTCCTTTTTTAGTCATTGCCCAAGTAAGGGAAAAAAATAAGTGTTTTTTTTTTCTTTTTTGTTTTGTATTTCTGATAAGACAAGAGAATTGGCTGACACGATTGCAAGAATACAATGGTAGCAGTGTTGGAATCTGTCTTATATAGACCTGTTCTCAAGAAAACAGCTAGATGAAATGTTTAGTGGGGGTTGCAGAGGCAATTAGGAAATATAGAAACCCAGGTGGCAAAATGATGGTAATTGTTAAAGTTGGGCAGTGGGTTCATGAGGTTCATTATGCTCTTCTTTCTACTTTTATGTATGTTGGAAATTCATGATAAAAAGATTAAGGAGCTGGGCTCGGTGGCTCAGCCTGTAAACCCCACCTTTGGGAGGCTGAGGTGAATGGATTGCCTGAGCCCACGAGTTCAAGACCCGCCTGGGCAACTTGGCTAGACCTCATCTCTACAGTAAATCAAAAAATTAGCCAGGCGTGGTAGCGCATGCCTGTAGTTCCAGCTACTTGGAAGGCTGAGGCGGAAGGATCGCCAGAGCCCAGCAGGTCGAGGCTGCGGTGGCCGGCAGCGGCTACTGCACTCCAGTCTAGGTGTCAGAGTGAGACTCCAACTCCAACTCCAAAAAAAAAAGGATTAAGGATTAAGGGGGCCAGCTAAATGAACAAGCACACATTTGGCACTCTTCCTTGGGAAACACCTTAGAGCCAATGAGCTGCTGTTTGTGAATCAGTACTGTTATCTAGGGTAAGTGGTATATTTAGTCCTAACTTATCTCTGACCTCTTTTGTTTATGAGATATCAAGATGCTAAATTTAAAAGTTAGCACCCTGCAGAATTCTGGACTTGGGAGTTGTGACATTCTGGCAACAAGCACCTATTGTCCTGGATGTTCCTGCTCCCAGCCCAAGTGTGGTTTCTGATGGAAAGGGCTGAAATGGACCTAAGAAGGTGATGCAGTAAGGTGTGGAGAGGGGTCCAGGACTGGAGAGAGACCAGAGCTCAACCTTCTCCTTCTGGTTTCAAGCTTTCAGAGTACTAGGAGATCCTAAGGATATGAACATTCATTAATTCACTGGTTTATTGATTCATTCCACAGATATTTGGTGAATGTCTGCTATGTGTCAGGTACTTTTCTGGGCACTGGGGATAGAGCAGTGAACTTAACTTTTGGGAAGTGGATAAGGGTCAGACAATAAACAAATAAACAAGCAAAATATATATTGAGAAAACTAAGCGGAGAAGGGCGATAGAGAGTGCCAGGATTCTGAGTGTTATAATTTTAGATAGTATGGTTAAGGAAGGTGTCACTGAAGAGGTACCATTTGAGCAAAAATGTAAAGGAAGTTAGGGGGTAAGTCACACATATATCTGGGAGAAGTTTATTCCAGTAAGGAGATACAGCATGTGCAAAGGCCCTGAGGCAGGAATGTGCCCTATATATTCAAGAAACATGAGGAAGCCAGCCAGTATGGCTGCAGTGGGATGAGAGAGGGAAACAGCAGATGTTGGGGTGGGGGTGGATTGGGAGCAGATCACATTGGTCACTGGCTTTATTGTGAATTGTGAGTGAGATGGGAGTCATCGGAGGATTCTAGGCAGATAAGTCACATGGTCTGACATATTTTGAAAAGGCCATTCTGGCTGCTATGTTGAGAGTAAGCTGCAATGAGGTAAGAATGGAAGGAGGCAAATGGTTAGGAGGTAGATACTGTAGTCTAAGCAAGAGAAGTTGGTGGCTTGGATGGATCCAAAGCAAAGCAAGGAAGAGGGAGAACTGGTTGGATTCTGGATATATTTTGAAAGAAGCCAACAGAATTTCCTGATGGATTGGGTCTGGTTTGTGAAAGAAATAGAGAAGTTGAGGATGGCTCCCACATTTTTGTCCCTAGCAACTAAAGGGTGGAATTCCCATTTACTGAAGCAGGGTAGCCTGGAAGTGGGAGGGCAGGGGGCAGGTTGTGAGAAGGAGGAGATGAGGAATTCACTTTTAAACATGTCAAGTTTAGATGTTTCCTGGACATTAAAGAAGAGATGATGCGTAAACAGCTGGATATTCTAGTCTGTTGGAGCTTAGTAAATGCCTTCGCAGTTGAAAGAACGCTATTGCTAGACAAGAGGCAGAGGAGTATGGAGGAAGGAACACTGTGGGTGTGTGTAGGTGTTAGACTATGTTCCGTCACCAGGTAGCTGTGTGATCCTTTGGGACTCGTTCAGCTACCCAGGCCTCTGCCTCTTCATCTGCAAAATGACCGTTTTAGACGAGAAATGAGCTGTTTTCTCATCCCTCCCATTGTGAGAATTGATGAATTAAGTGCTTAGAGTAAACAAGATATCTCCATTTGAGAGCATTTTGGAAACTGCATGAGGATATGATGATGTGTCCTCGTGGAACACCACAGGTGACCGCATGGCACAGCTTCACTGCTAAGTGCAGAGGCAACCCAGGCTGCAGTCTTATGGTATAGAGTGACATTAGTCAAAGAGAGCTTGATCTTGACATGGGTCTGGGAGGAAACAGTGAACATGGATGTCAGAGTTAAGGCCAGATTATATTCCAGGTGAAGAAAAAGTGGTCCACCTAGCTGGGACAGGGAAGAGCTGGGAGGAGCATGATATTTTTGGGAAGGGATGGCTTTAAGGGCCCCTTAGTTCTTCCCTCCTTCGTTCTGTCAACATTTACTTCCTTGCTTGGAGCTTCTCTTAAGGAGCTTATAGTTCTGTAGTAGCTGAACCCTTTCAAATCTAGTCTCAGAAATTTCAGTTAGGTCTAATTCACAATAAGTGGGACTTGAATCAGGATTCAGATTTCAGCTAAAGAGCTCAGTTCTCTGAAGGCCAGCCTGGTGGCTCACAACTGTAATCCCAGCACTTTGGGAGGCAGAAGCAAGAGGATTGCCTGAGCCTGGGGTTTGAGACCAACCTGGGCAACTTGGCAAGACCTCATCTCTACAATAAATTAAAAAATTAGCCAGATGTGGTGTAGTCCCAGCTACACTTAGAAGGCTGAGGTGGAAGGATCACCTGAGTCCAGCGGTTCGAGGCTGTGGTAGCTGTGATCGTGTGACTATACTCCAGCCTGCGCAACAGAGTGAGAGTCTGACTCAAAAAAAAAGGAAACTGAGGCTTAGAATTGTAGAACTGACTTGAGACTTAGGATGTAGCAAGGGTACATGAGACCAGAATTCTTTTCTTTTTTTGTGTGCTGGAGTCTCTCACTCTGTCGCCCAGGCTGGAACCTCAACCTGCCTTCCAAGTAGCTGGAACTACTGGAACCACAGGCATGCGCCACTGTGCCCATCTAATTTTATTGTATTGTATTTTATTTTTATTGTAGAGACGAGGTTTCGCCAAGTTGCCCAGGCTGGTCTCAAACCCCTGGACTCAGGCAATCCTCTTGCCTCGGCCTCCCAAAGTGCTGGGATTATAGGCTTGAGCCACTGCACTCGGCCTTAGAGTTCTTTTTTGTGTCTGAGATCATCCTCTCAATCTAGGAATTAATGTCATGGGACCACATGGAAAAGAGTGAGGGAAAAGAGTAGTCCCTGTCTAGACCACCACTTCAGCCAGACTCACCCCAGACCTAGGTAGAGATACTCGTGTTGAAGCCACCATGTCTTCAGATCCTTTGTATTCTTGCTGTTGCCTCATCCTTAGCTTGATCAGCTTTCCATGTGATATTCCAGAATAGCATCCATGATTGTGAAGCTAAGTCTTCAGATGTGGTTTTGCTGCAAACCAGTAACATGGAACCCGCCCTACCAGCACTGACCATCCATGCTTCAGATAAAGAGAATCATAGATCTTCCTGTAGCCAACAAAGGGAGTATCAGATGCGCTATTAGACTTTCTTATTTTAAATTCCTTTATTTATTTATGTTGCATAGGTAACACATTCTCAAGACTTAATTTTTTTTCCTTTAAGTGTACAAAATACACTGTGAGAAATCACCTTTCCATCACTATCCCTTGCACTTAAGTCATCCTTCCACAGGCCATACTGCCTAGTAACTTCTTTACTATTCTGCCGCGGGTTTTTTTTATGTCAATGGCAGCACATAAAAGGCACTGTTTTATACCTTGCCATTTTTATTCTATATACTTTGGAGGTCTTTCCATGTCAGTATGTAAAGAACTTCTTCATTTATTGATGTCTAAATAGCTTGAAAGTTCCATATCGATAGACATTTGTGCTGTTTTTTATTTTTTTGTTATTAAATGCAGGGACGCCGTGACGTGCCATTTTTCACACATGTGAATGACTATAGACTAGATGTGAAATTGCTGATTCAGATGGTGTGTACATTTGTCATTTTGGTTGGTATTGCCAAACTACTCTTCATAGAGATTGTACCAACACGTACTCCCATCACCAATGTAAGACTGCTCCTATTTCCAACAGCCTCATGGACATTGCTTTGAGCTAAGAATATAATAGATTCTCTGAAGATCAATAGGATATTGAATCATGGGGTTTACCATGACACTATTTCACAATGTAGACAAACACAAATATATCCCAGTTTGAAGAATATCACCTTTAAAAAGATATCCAAGAGGTAACTGAACCTCTGGTGGTTAGAAGAAAGGAAGAAAACTCCCTGCGGGAGAAATTTCCCACCTTAGTATTTATTCATGCTGGCATGAGTTAAGGATGAATAGATGGATGTTTTTCTTTGCAGGACCTAGAAGGGATAAGGTGTCAGTAGTAATAGGAAGGCTACGGGGAGAAGAAAGGAAAAGCCCAAGAAGGAGAGCTGGCAACCAGGCAAGCGTGTTTAGTGTCCACTGCGGAACTGCCTCTCAGCTCAATGCTGCCGTTTTTTTATTTAAACTATTTTACTTATTTTTAATTACACCCTTCCCTTTTAGCACAACTGTTCATTTCTTTTTGGCCTCTTCTGACCTCATCCCATTTGGAGTTGAGGTTTATGCAAGTTGGGACTGGATGATTGTTGAACCTTATGTCTTTTTCACTTATCACTTATTTGCTAACTCCTCTCCATTAATCCAGATAGTATTTTATGGTTGACTTTCACATCATCGTGCAAGTAGTTCTTGTTTTCTGTTCATTCTTTTTGTGGGATGAATTGTGAAGACAAGGTCGTTAGATCTCAAACCCTGAACCTTTCCAGTAATGACGGATTGTTCTCTGGGGAGCCTGGAGCAGCCTATAGTCTTGCCAGCAGTGCACATGTGTGCCTATTTCTCATTGCTGGCTTTCATTGTTGGATTTTTTTTTCTTAACAGTTCCCATATACATCTCACCAGTTTCCCTTGCTTTTTTTTTAGTTGGAGTCTCACTGTCTCCCAGGCTGAAGTGCAGTGGTACGCTCATGGCCACCGCAGCCTCCACCTGCTGGGATCAGGCAATCTTTTCACCTCAGCCTTCCAGTTGCTGGAACTACAGGCACATGCCACCATGCCCAGCTGATGTTTTGATTTATTGTAGAGACGAGATCTCACCATGTTGCCCAACCTGGTCTCGAACCCCTGGACTCAGGCATTCCTCTCACCTCGGCCTCACAAAGTGCTGGGATACAGGCTTGAGCTACTGTGCCCAGTCTTCCCTTGCTATTAGCATCTTGTATTTGTGTGGTCTTACTTGTTACAATTGATGGACTGACATTGATACATTTTTATGAACTGAAGTCCATTATTTACATTAGGGCTCACTTTTTGTGTTGTATTTTCTTTGGGTTTTGCCAAAAGCATAATGTCATGTATCCACTGTTCCAGTATCATACATAAAGAACTGTTTTACTACCCTAAAAATCCCGTGTTCCACTTTGCTCCCTTGCCCTGAACCTCTGGCTACTACTGATCTTTTGTTTTTTGTGTGTGTGTTTTTTGTTTTTTGTTTTGAGTTGGAGTCTCACTCTGTCACTCAGACTGGAGTGCAGTGGCTGCTCCTGGCCACTGCACCCTCGACCTGCAGGGCTCCAGTGATCCTTCCACCTCAGCCTTCCAAGTAGCTGGAACTACAGGCGTGCGCTACCACGCCCGGCTAATTTTTTTTTTTTTGAGTTGGAGTCTCACTCTGTCGCCCAGACTGGAGTGCAGTGGCCGCTCCCGGCCACCGCAGCCTCGACCCGCTGGGCTTCGGCGATCCTTCCGCCTCAGCCTTCCAAGTAGCCGGAACTACAGGCATGCGCTACCACGCCCGGCTGATTTTTTGATTTATTGTAGAGATGAGGTCTCGCTGCCCAGGTGGGTCTCGAACCCGCGGGCTCAGGCAATCCATTCACCTCGGCCTCCCAAAGTGCTGGGATTACAGGCTGAGCCACGGAGCCCGGCTGATCCTTTTATTGTCTATAGAGACTTGCCTTTTCCAGAGTGTCATGTATTTGGAATCATATAACATGCAGCCTTTTTGGACTGGCTTTTTTTCACTTAGCAGTATGCATTTGAAGTTTCTCCAAGTCTTTTTGTGGCTTCATAGCTCATTTATTTGTATTTATGAATAATATTCCATGGTATGCGTATACCAGTTTGTTTATTGAAGGACATCTTGGTTATTACCAACTTTTGGCAATTATGAATCCAGCTGCTATAGCTATCTGTGTGCAGGGTTTTCTGGGGACATAAGTTTTCATTCTTTTGGGTAAATTCCAAAGAGCATGATCACTGGCTCATATGGTAAGAGTACATATAGCTTTGTAAGAAACTACTAATCAGTCTTCCAAAGTGGCTGTACCATTTTTCATTTCCACCAGCAGTGAAAGAGAGTTCTTGTCACTCCACATCCTTACCAACATTTAGTGTTGTCAGTGTTCTGGATTTTTGTCATTCTAATAGGCGCGCATTGGTATCTCGTTTTAATTTGCAGGTTTCTAATGACATGTTGTTGTACATCTTTTCATATATTTATTTTCTACCTGTGTGTCTTCTTTGGTGAGGTGTCTGTTCAGGTATTTTGCCCATTCTTAAATTGGGTTCTGATAGTCTGTGCCTGTCTCCTGGCCTTGTCGGCATTGACTATTAGATTTTATACTCTGAGTTTTGGTAATTTGATAAGTGTACTATAATCATAATTATTCTTTCATGTTCTTTAATTACCATTGAGAGTGAACCTTTAAAAAAATTGTTTATTTACTATTATTGCTTTTGCTTACAAGTTGATATTGTAGCATATTTGTCCAGTGGGAATTCAGTATTGGTCTTGGAGGTTTGTATGTGTCTGTGTTATAAATATATATATATATTTGAATATCTTCCCCTACTATTTGTTTTTTTTTTTTTAAACAGCTCTTCTTTTCACTTGGTTTTCTTTTGCTTTGAAAGTACAAAACTTCTGTCCGTTCCTAGTTGAGATCTGGATATTGTTCCATTTTGATGAACTAATAAAATAAAAATTTACCGTTTTCTTCCAAGGGTGATATTTTTTAGAAATGTGTAACTATGGTGACCCAGATCCTGCCTCAAGCAGTCCTTTCACCTCAGTCTGCCCAAAGTGCTGGGATTATAGGCATGAGCCATTGCACTCAGCTGGAAATTTCATTTTCTTTTTTGAGTCAGAATCTCACTCTGTCCCCCAGACTGGAGTGCAGTGGCACACTCACAACCACCGCAGCCTTCCAATAACTGGAACTACAGGCTTGCACCACCACGCCTGGCTAATTTGTTTTTTTGATTTATTGTAGAAACAGGTTCTCGCCAAGTTGCTCAGGCTGGTCTCAGACCTCTGGGTTCAGGTAATCCTCTCGCCTCTACCTCCCAGAGTGCTGAGATTATAAGCTTGAACCACTGTGCCCAGCCTGGAAATTTAATCATTTTCTTTCTTTCTTTTCTTTTTTTTTTTTGAGTTGAAGTCTTACTCCATTGCCCAGGCTGGAGTGCAGTAGCATACTCATGGTCACCCCAGCATGTACCTGCTGGTCTCCAGCAATCCTTCCACCTCAACCTTCCAAATAGTCAGAACCACAGGTGTGCGCTACCATGCCCAGCTAATTTTTGATTTATTGTAGTGATGAGGTCTTGTCAAGTTGCCTGGACTGGTCTTGAACCCGCGGGCTCAGACAATCCACTTGCCTTGACCTCCCAAAGTGCTGGGATTACAGGCTGAGCTACCAAGCCCAGGTGGAAATTTCATTTTCAATTAACCTTCTCAAACCAGTAGTGATCCCAAGCTGAATTCCAGAAACAATTCAGATATAACTTCATCATAACTGTGCTAATTTACTTGTGGGGGTAAAGCTTATCCTTAGAATAATCCCTCCAGGCCGGGCGTGGTGGCTCAAGCCTGTAATCCCAGCACTTTGGGAAGCTGAAGCAAGAGAATTGCCTGAGCCTATGAGTTCGAGATCAGTCTGGGCAACATGACAAGACCTCATCGCTTCAATAAATCAAAAAATTAGCTGAGTGTGGTGGCACACCCCTGTAGTTTCAGCTATTGGAAGACTGAAGCAGGATTGTCTGAGCCCAGCAGGCTGAGGCTGCAGTGCCATGAGAATGCCACTGCATTCCAATGACAGAGTGAGACTCTGACTCAAAAAAAAAAATTAAAAATTAAAAAAATAATAAAAAGAAACCCAGTCATGATTGCCATGTTAGGTGTTTACAAACTAAGATGTTAAAATTCACTTAAATTTATAACTGAAAATTATATTGTTAAGTTATTTGTTTTAGTTTAAATGGATTCCATTGTATAATAACAGGATCTGTATTTTCATTGCTCTTTTAGAATTGGAAATAATCCACTTTGCCTAATTATTCCCTTTTCTATGACTAATTCAAATCTATAAAATTGCAGTAACCAAGCTGGGCTCAGTGGCTCAGCCGTGCCTTGGGAGACTGAGGTGAGTGAATTGCCTGAGCCCACGGGTTCGAGACCCGCCTGGACAACTTGGCGAGACCTCATCTCTACAATAAATCAAAAAAGTAACCAGGCGTGGTAGCGTGCGCCTGTAGTTCCAGCTACTTGGAAGGCTGAAGCGGAAGGATCGCTGGAGCCCAGCAGGTCGAGGCTGTGGTGGCTGGGAGCGGCCACTGCATCTCAAGTGAGAACTCCAACTCAAAAAAAAAAAAAAATTGCAGTAACCAGTCAGGAAACATACTCAAATGTGACGTGGGGTTTTAAAATCAGTGTGCCTTTTGCAAATAGATATTTAGGTGATGTTTTAAATTTGTATTAAGGTGATGCAAGTTTCTTTTATTAATTTCCTGTTTTTTCTTCACTCTTTAGAATCCCACAGAACTAAGCCGGTTTCACTAGGGTTTTTTTGTGTGCATTGAAGATTTTTTTCTATAATAACAAATACTGACTTATTTTACTGCGGCTCTTCCAAATCTGGTTCTCATTTGTTTGCCACTTGTCTCTGTCAGTCTTTGTCCCTCTCAACCTAATGTTTCTTTGTCCTTGTGGGAAGTTTTCTGTTTACAAATGAGGACTCTAGCCGGGCTCGGCGGCTCAGCCTGTAATCCCACGCCTTTAGGAGGCTGAGGTGAGTGGATTGCCTGAGCTTGCGGGTTCGAGACCCGCCTGGGCAGGTGAGACCTCATCTCTACAATAAAATCAAAAAATTAGCCGAGTGTGGTAGCACGCGCCTGTAATTCCAGCTACTCGGAAGGCGA
>NW_007247460.1:462335-470015 GCF_000164805.1 Carlito syrichta
GCACTCCAGTCTGGGCGACAGAGTGAGACTCCAACTCAAAAAAAAAAACAACAACAAAAACCAAATGAGGACTCTTTCTGAGTGAAGATTAAGTCATAATTTTTTGTTTTAAGTCGGAGTCTCACTCTGTCGCCCAGACTAGAGTGCAGTGGCATGCTCATGGCCACCGCAGCCTGGATCTGCTGGGCTCAGGCAATCCTTCCTCAGCCTTCCAAGTAGCTGGAGCTACAGACACACGCCACCTTGCCCAGCTAATTTTTTTAATGATTTATTGTAGAGGCGAGGTCTCACAAGTTTCCCAGACTGGTCTCGAACCCCCGGGCTCAGGCAATCCTCTCACCTCGGCTTCCCAAAGTACTGGGATTACAGGCTGAGCCACTGCGCCTGGCCCAGTCATAATTTTTTTTCTAATTGAAGTTGAACATTCTTCTCTTTTCAAACAATTTTTTTTTTTTGGCTTCTAAGTACAGTTGACTGGTCTCGAACCCCCGGGCTCAGGCAATCCTCTCACCTCGGCTTCCCAAAGTACTGGGATTACAGGCTGAGCCACTGCGCCTGGCCCAGTCATAATTTTTTTTCTAATTGAAGTTGAACATTCTTCTCTTTTCAAACAATTTTTTTTTTTTTGGCTTCTAAGTACAGTTGCCCTCTGGGCTGGCCGAGGCAGAGTACAGAAAGCCTGTTCCAAATGTCCAGGGAGTTCTGGTTGGCAAAGGATGATGGACTAGTAAACAGGTGCCTGTAGCCAGCACAACCCAACTTGGGTGTGGATCAGATTAGACTCAACCGTGACAAAGTTGAGGCACACAAATACCGTGGCTGCTCTTGCGTGTCCTGTCTTTCACATCCCTTATTTTTCTCCTTTAAGGAAGCAGTTTAAGCACATCTTGATTCATAGAGAGCCCTGAGGATCCAAAGTGTTTAATGTTTTTCTAGACAGGTACTGTGACATGTGACTATAATCTCAGCTTCTCAGGAGACTGAGGCAGGAAGATCACTGGAGGCCAAGAGTTCAAGGCTGCAGTGAACTATAATCCCATCACTGTGCCCCAGCCTGCGTGACAGAACGAGACCCCGTCTGAACAAAAAAATAAAAAGTTTTCTAAATGTTATCTTTCCCCAATAATTATAATTTATGTTTTTACATTAGGAAACACATTGATATATTATGAAGGCATAAGTTTATCTCCTGCATCAGAGCCAACAGTGGAATAAGTTCATTTACAAACAAACAAAATAGAAGTGGACTTGTTCATAGTTCTGGAAAGTCAGGAGAGTTCCTTTTTGTCATCACTCTTATCTTAACTCCCTCCTCCCCGTCTGTCTCTCCCCCAGTCCCAGCTCAGGTCATTGCAGATCTGGTAAACCTTATACCCCGCCCCAAGGAGAAAACAGAGCAGTGCTATACTCCCCCCTGCCCTTTCTCACCCTGAAATGTCAGGTTCTCAGACACAACCCTCCTGAGACAGTAACAAGCTTCTCTGCCTCTGCCCAGGAGAATTCAGAGTAAACCATTATTTAAAGAAAGTAAGGAAGAAAAATGGCACCAGGACACCGGTAGCTACCTTGGCAGCCATTAATCCTCCTCAGCCCTGCAACCAGGCTTTGGGAGAAGGGAGCTTCAGAGATCAAGAAAGGTTAGAGAACAATAGTGGGCTTTTTTAGAGGTTTGTATTATGAGGCTTGAGGAAGAAAAGTGAGTGAGCTGGGGTTATTTAGCCTAGACACCAGAACATGTAAAGGAGTGGAGATTTGTTTTCTCTGATCCTAAGAAGAGTTATTTTGGGAAGTGTGGCTACCAGCTCTTCCCTCTTTCCATTGCAGGCCAGGAAGGACTGGGTTTAAGTTACACTGAGCGAGATGGAAGTTAAACAACCTGTATTCAAGTGCTTTGAGCGCTGACAGTGCATCGGTCACAGTGGATTAGCAGAAATGAAGATGTGCGCCAGATATTGAGAAGTGTGCTCTCTGAAGCCAGTCAGCTTGGCTTTGAATCCTGGCTTCAGCACTTAGTAGCTTTGGGTCTTTGGGCAAATTACTTCTACGCCTCAGTCACCTCATCTGTAAAACGGGGATAATGTACCTCCCTCCTCATGGGTTATTTATTTTGAGTCGGGATCTTACTCTGTCTCCCAGGCTGGAGTACAGTGACATTTCATGGCTCACCACAGCCTCAACCTCCTGGGCTCAGGTGATCCTCCCACTTCAGCCTCCCAAATAACTGGGACTATAGGTATGTGCCACCATACCTAGCTAATTTTTTTTTTTTATTATTTGTAGAGATGAGGTCTTGCTATGTTGTCTAGGCTGATGTCAAATTCCTGGGCTCAAGCAGTCCTCCCATCTTGGCCTCCCAAAGTGCTAAGATTACAGGCATGCGCCACTGTGCCCAGCCTTCATGGGTTATTTTTAAAATTAAAAGAGTTAATATAGGTAAAGCTCTTTGGAAAGTGGCTGGCATATATTAAGGAACGTATACCTGATAACAGTAAACATTAGCGTTAGCATTAGTAAGGATCTGAGGTTTATATGGGCCAGTGCTTCATTTTACAGATAAGGATTTTAGAAATAGAATTAGAAGCCAGCTCTTCAGACTTCTAGTCCAAGGCTGTTGCCTCTACCCTAGACACATTTTAGGAATACACATTGTTTCAAAAGCATTTCCCTGTAGGTTTCTCTTCTGTCCCCTCTTCCTGAGAGCCAGTATTTCTGGAGTACTTCCTGTGAGCCAGCACTGTGCTAAATGCTGACAAATGTGACCACTTTTAATCCTTACAGCAGCCTATTAAGCAGGTGCCACTGTTATTCCTTTTTTTTTTTTTTTGAGTTGGAGTCTCACTGTCGCACAGACTGGAGTATGGTGACATGCTCCCAGCCACCGCAGCCTCGACCTGCTGGGCTCCAGCGATCCTTCTGCCTCAGCCTTCCAAGTAGCCGGAACTACAGGCGCGCGCTACCACGCCCGGCTAATTTTTAATGTAGTGTAGAGACGAGGTCTTGCCAAGTTGCCCAGGCTGGTCTCGAACCCGTGGGCTCAGGCAATTCACTCGCCTCAGCCTCCCGAAGTGCTGAGATTACAGGCTGAGCCACCGAGCCCAGCCTTCTTCCATTTTTTCAAAGAAGTAGCATCTGAAGCTCAGAGAGGTTCATGTACTTGCCCAAGGATACACAACTTCTAAGAGGTGGAGCCTGGATGAAAACCCAGGCTCTCTGATTCCAGAGCCTGTGTTCTTAGCCATGCCACTGATTTTCCTTAGAGAGTCACCATGGAGTGCAGGTATGCTAAATTAGACCAACACTGCTCCAGGAGCCACAGCCATCCCATCGAGATTTGAGGCCATTTTGCAGTCCCTTCTCAGCCTACACACTGCATTGTTTTTAGGCCTGGGTCTCTTATTATGTATCCTTCTCTATGACACAATGCTGTTATACTGAAACAGGTTACCAGAAAAATCTCTCTCCCTGATTAAGAGAATGAAAGTTGAGGGTCACAGAGCAGACGGAAAGAGGCCAGGACCAGAGATTTTGTGGGATAAGACCATGTAGGGTTATTGGGGCTCTGGGCAAGCTGGGGGTCACTGCTGGGGTCCGAATAGATCAGAGAAGGTGGGTCAGATATCATAATTTCCACCTTGGTCAGTGAGACTGTATCTGTAATACCTGTCAGATTCTGACGGCATGCCTTGGACTTGTCTCTTTTCAGAAAAGTGCAAAAGCTCACACACCAAAAAAGTATTTTCAGGTAGTGTCAGGGTTCATAGCCCCCAGCTTCAAGAACTCCTGTGCTTGAGAGCATAGCATAATTAAGATCACTCTCTTGGCCGGGAGCAATGGCTGATGCCTGTAATCCCAGCGCTTTGGGAGGCTGAGGCAAAAGGATTGCTTGAGCCCAGAGTTTGAGACCAACCTGGGCAAACACAGCAAAACCTCGTCTCTACAAAAAAATTTTAAAATATTAGCTGGGCGTGGTGGTGCATGCCTATAGTCCCAGCTGCTTGAGAGGCTACGGCAGAAGGGTTGCCTGAGCCCAGGAGGTCAAGGCTGCTATCAGCCGTAATCGTGCCACTGTACTCCAGCCTAGGCGACATAGTGAGACTCTGACTGTAAATAAACAAACAAATATCACTCTCTGGATCAGATGGCTTGGGTTCAGATCCTCCTCTACCACCACCTGGTTAACTCTATAGTAGCGTTCACTATCAGTAGTAGTAGTATTGCTGTCTTTGGAGCTTAGCCCATTCAGTAAATGTTTATGGACAGAATGAATGAATAATTTGAGTTGAGATGCCAAGCCTCGGTAAAGCGTCTCAACCAGTGTGTTGCAGAGGGGCTATAACTTTGCCAAGATTGATCTGCTCAACCCTCAGGGCTGCCAAAGCTCCATCTGGTTTTGGTTTCACGCAGCAGCATCTGCAGTGTGACATACAGATATCTTACCCTTTGGGCACCGTGATATGAAAACGGTTTGGGTAGCACATATCAAGGATATTAGCTGGTGGGTCATGAGAGTCAAGTTGGCAGTCCAGATTCCAAGTCCAAGAGAATTCTGTGGATGAGGAGCAAAAAGTGTCTTCACGAAACTGAGCCAAGACTGTGGGCTTCCCACAGGCTTCGCAAGTGTGGAGTTCAAAGCTAGGATAGGCTCCACACACAGTGAACACAGAGGCTGTCCTGCCAACAGGAAGCTCCAGTACTTCCCATCTTGGACATAAGGACCCCGTGAGTCACTCTGAGACTATTTGTAGAAAACTCCACAGTACAAGGTGCTGGAGAAACCTCTGAACCAGAAGCCAGACTGGAGCCCAAAGTCCCGTGTAGGCCACAAATGGTAAACAGATAGGGCTAAGTATTGAAGCAGGTGAGCCCCAAGGTGTGAGTGTTGGCAAGAGGTGGTGCCCAGAGCACGGGGATTTCTAATGGGACCCAGCCTTGCCTTCAAGGACTCTTAGGGTGATAGGAAGCTGTTGAAGAGTTTTAACTGGAGAATTTGGATATTTAGATTTGTACTTTTTGCTTATACTCACTTTTATTCATTTGCTTTTCATTAGTTTAAATCTTTGAAGGGTTCAGTAGCACACAGATTCTGTGTTCAGTGGCCTTAGCAGGAAGGTTGCTTTGGAACTTAGCACAAACCATGCCACTGTTTCCATTCCCCAGATTACTCTGGTTTTGTTTGCCAGCAGGAGTCACAGTGTTGTTATTTGCTTTGTACACATAAATACCTCTTGTCCAAATAGAATTCAGTTTTGGACTGGATGTGGTGGCTCATGCCTGTAATATCTGTACTTTGGGAGGCTGAGATGGGAAGGTCATTTGAGCCCAGGAGTTCGAGACCAGCCTGGGCAATATTGTGAGACCACATCTCTACAAAGAGTTCGAGACCAGCCTGGGCAGCATAGTGAGACCGTGTCTCCACAAAAAATCAAAAAATTAGCCAGGCATGATAGTTTATACCTGTAATCCCAGCACTTTGGAAGGTGGAGTTGAAAGGATTGCCTGAGCCCATGGGTTTGAGACCAGCCTGGGCAGCATGCTCATCTCTACAATAAATCAAAAATATTATCCTGGCATTGTGGCGCATGACTGAAGTTCCTGCTACTTGGAAGACTGAGGCAGAAGGATTGCCTGAGCCTTGCAGTTCGAGACTGCGGTGGCTGTGAGTGTTTCACTGTACTCCAGCCTGGATGACAGTGAGATTCCAACTCAAAAAAAAAAAATCAAAAGGTTAACTAGGCATGGCGACATGCATCTGTAGTCCCAGCACTTTGGGTGGCCAAGGTGGGAGGATTGCCTGAGGCCAGGAGTTCAAGACCAACCTAGACAACATAGCAAGACCTTGTCTCTACAAAAAATAAAAGATAGCCGGGCTCAGTGGCTCAGCCCGTAATCCCGTGCCTTTGGGAGACTGAGGTGAGTGAATTGCCTGAGCCCAGGGGTTCGAGACCCGCCTGGGCAGCGAGACCTCATCTCTACAATAAATCAAAAAATTAGCCAGGTGTGGTAGCGCGCGCCTGTAGTTCCAGCTACTTGGAAGGCTGAGGCGGAAGGATCACTGGAGCCCAGCAGGTCGAGGCTGCGGTGGCCGGGAGCGGCCACTGTACTCCAGTCTGGGCGACAGAGTGAGACTCCAACTCAAAAAAAAAAGATTAGCTGGGCATGGTGGTGTGTGCCTCTCGTCCCAAGTGTTCAGGAGACTGAGGTAGGAAGATCGCCTGAGCCCAAGAGGTTGAGGTTGTAGTGAGCTGTGATTATGCTACTGCACTCCAGCCTGAGTAACAGACCCTGCCTCAAAAAAAAAGCAAATTTAGGGCAAGGCACAGTGGCTCGTGCCTATAATCCCAGAACTTTGAGAGGCCAAGGCAGAAGGGTCACTTGAGGCCAGGCATTTATGACCAGCCTGGGCAATATAGCAAGACCTTGTCTCTACAGAAAAACAAAAATAAATTAGCTGGGTATAGTGGTACATGCCCAGGAGACTTAGGTGGTGGGAGGATCACCTAAGCCCAGAAGTTCAAGGCTGCAGTGAGCTGTGATCATGTCAGTGTACTCCAGCTTGGGTGACTGAGTGGAACCCTGTCTCTAAATAATTCCGTTTCATCTCGGGCATAAACCCCTTCCATTTGAAAAGGAGCTGTGTTATCCTTTGGCTTATAAGTTGGTTATAAGTTGGCTTTGGAGACCCCACTTATGGCCAGCAAACGGCCTTCCAAACATATTTGCCATTTGTATTTTGAGACAGGGTCTTACTCTGTCACCCAGGCTGGGGTACAGTGGTGACCATAGCCACCTGAACTCCTGGGCTCAAACTGTCTTCCCTCCTTAGCCTCCTGAGTAGCTAGAACTACAGGCATGCACTACCACACTTGGCTAACTTTTTAATTATCTCATAAAGACAAGGTCTTGCTATGTTGTCTAGGCTGATCTTAACTCCTGGCTTCAAGCAGTCTTCCTGCCTCAGCCTCCCAACGCACTGGGACTGCAGGCCATTACTTTAGTCCATATTTGCCTTTTAAAAGTCCTGTTCTCAGCAGGCCTTCTCAGGGTCCAAGATGATGGGAAGAGAGCTGTACTTTTTTTTTTTAAGTTCACCCTGACAGCATGTTAGAATATGAATTGGAAGAGGCTGAGGTAGGAGATCACTTGAGCATAGGAGGTTGAGACTGCAGTGAGCTAGGATAATGCCACTACACTCTAGCCTGGGTGACAGAGTGAGACCCTTCTCTCCAAAAAAAAATAAAAGAATTGGAAACAGACAAGAGTTTATCTGAGGACTAAGTTAGAGGGCCCTTACAGCAGTTGAGAGGTGATACTTGCCTGAAACAGGTATCTGGACTTTTGAAGGAAAAGATCTTCTCTAGGATGACTCCACTGATCCTGGGTAGATGCAAGTGCCATCCCTGGGATAGGAGCTGCTGGAAGTAGAATACTTCGGGGGGGGTGGGACACGCTGTGAGTGCTGTGAGGGGCTCATTCCATGTGTGATTCCTGTGGAGTATTCTTGAGAATGGTCAGCAAGGCCAGTGTGTGGACGGGTCTGAGCACAGGAGAGGTGTTGCCATAGGCAGAGAGAACAGCACCAGAGCTGGCTGCCTGCCTTTATCAGCTCCCACCTAAGGGGAGCACTTTATTTATTTATTTTTTTGAGTTGGAGTCTCACTCTGTCGCCCAGACTGGAGTGCA
>NW_007247460.1:470425-488462 GCF_000164805.1 Carlito syrichta
GCCGAGCGTGGTAGCGCATGCCTGTAATTCCGGTTACTTGGAAGGCTGAGGCGGAAGGATTGCCTGAGCCTAGCAGATCCAGGCTGCGGTGGCCATGAGCATGCCACTGCACTCCAGTCTGGGCGACAGAGTGAGACTCCAACTCAAAACAAAACAAAACAAAACAAAAAAACAGGTTTTGGCCGGACGTGGCTCATGCCTATAATCCCAGCACTTTAGGAGGCAGAGGCAAGAGGATTGCCTGAGTCCAGGAATTCAAGACCAGTCTGGGCAATTTAGCGAGACCTCATCTCTATTAACACATCAAAAATTAGCTGGGTGTGGTGGCGCTTATCTGTGATCACCTGAACCCAACAGATCGAGGATGTGGTGGCCAGTAGCGTGCCACTGCACTCCTGCCTGGGCAACAGAGTGAGACTCCTACTCAAGAAAATAAAAAAAGCGGGTTATGAGCCATGAGTTCTTACTTTACAGTCAATTTAACTGGCATGCTTCTCTTCTGTGCTCAACTTTTAGGATTCTTAGATATGGATATTTGAGCCTTTCTCATAAAAACCACTATACAATAAGTCCCCTACATCTGAACCTTCAAGTTGCAAAGATGCAAACATGTGCATTCACATGTCCAATCACATGAGTTAGTTTATGTGTCTGGCATACATTGTCACATGTGCATCCTCTACAAGTGGTTGTGCTTTGGTGTACTTTACTGTAAAGTACTGTATGGAGTACAGTACAGTACTACCCAGACATTACTGAATCGTTTCTTTTTTTTTAGTTGGAGTCTCACTCTGTTGCCCAGACTGGAGTGCAGTGGCCGCTGCCGGCCACTGCAGCCTCGACCTGCCGGGCTCCGGCGATCCTTCCGCCTCAGCCTTCCGAGTAGCCGCAACTACAGGCATGTGCTACCGCGCCCGGCTGATTTTTGGATTTATTGTAGAGATGAGGTCTCGCTGCCCAGGCGGGTCTCGAACCTGCGGGCTCAGGCAATCCACTCACCTCAGCCTCCCAAAGGCACAGGATTACAGGCTGAGCCACCGAACCTGGCTGAATCGTTTCTTTCCTTTTTTTTTTTGAGTTGGAGTCTCACACTGTCGCCCAGGCTGGAGTGCAGTGGCACGCTATGGCCACCGCAGCCTCAGCCTGCTGGGCTCTGCTATCCTTCTACCTCAGCCTTCCAAGGAGCCGGAACAACAGGCGTGCACTACTGCATCTGGCTAATTTCTAATTTATTGTAGAGACAAGGTCTCACCAAGTTGACCAGGCTGGTCGCGAACCCACGAGCTCAGGCAATCTACTCACCTTGGCTTCCCAAAGAGCTGGGATTACAGGCTGAGCCACCAAGCCTGGCCTGAATCGTTTCTTTCAAGAGGGTAGTTAGAATTGAATCCATCAAGAAACCAGAACCTGTGCCATCAGTGTCAGGTGTGAGTGACATTGCAGCTTGCCCTCCGTCTCCTGTTGCTGACAATCCTTCAGCTCTACCATCTCACACCTCCTCTCCCTCCTCCAGTCAGTAATTCCTTGCCTGTTTACTTGATGCCATCCCCTGTATGCCAGCTGTTGTATTGTACTGTACTACTATCCTTTTCAAGGAACTGTACTTTAAAATTAAGCCTGTTTTCTTTATTTTTTGTATGTTTGTTTTTTATGTATTATTTGTGTGAAAAGTATTATAAGCCTATTATAGTACAGTACTATCTAACCAATCATGTTAGTTGGGTACCAAGGCTAACTTTGTTGGACTTACAAACAAATTGGATTTACGAACGTGTTCTTGGAATGGAACTCATTTGTATGTATGGGACTTACTATTGTTCACACTTTAAATAATTCATCTTTTTTTTTTCTTTTTTAGATTAGAAGATATAGTTTATTTAAAAGTAAATTAGAAAGAAGGAGGATCACCTCCCCAAGGTAGAGAAGGGTGCCAAAGCCAGGAAACATGGCAATAGCCATAGCTCAAAGAGCACATGGCAAAACCAGAGTCTAGTAAAGCAGTGGAGGTGATTGTCTGGCATGGCAATGGCAAGAATTCATCTTTTTTTCTTCCTGCCTGGCCTTGTTAATCCTTCCCTGCACATCCTTGCAATAGGAGGAAGTTGGGCAACTCATAATGTGATGCTGTTCATTGTCTCAGATTTGTGACCCAGAGGAAATCTCTGACCTCAGCTGTGGCTCTCAGGGCTGGCCGGAAGCCAACTTCATGTCTGAGTGCACGAGCAGCAGTTTGCCATGGAGAGCTTGGGGCTGCAGACGGTGACCCTTAGTGATGGGACGACAGCCTACGTCCAACAAGCTGTCAAAGGTGAGTATTTCTGGGACCTCAGGATCCTACCCTGCCCCTTAGGCTATGGAAAGGAGTATCTGCTTCGAAGAGTCTCACCACCACCTGCCCACCACAACTTGCTCTGCATGAGAATCTCCAGTGGTGATTGATGGAAAGGAACTCTAAAGTAAAATGCCATCTAGGCAAACTGGAAAGTCAGACCACTCCAGCTGTCGGAGCCAAGACCTCTCAAAGGCAGAATTCCTTTATTATTTATTCTTCTTCTTATTATTATTTTTGGGTAGGGGAGGTAAAGACAGGGTCTTGCTCTGTTGCCCATGCTGGTCTTGAACTCTCGAATTCAAGCAATCCTCCTGCCTCAGCCTCCCAAAAGACTGAGAGTACTGGTGTGAACCACTATGCCCAGCCCAGGATTCCTTACAATAGTGAGTAGTTTGAAAATATTTCTAGGCAAGGTATGGTGGCTCACATCTATAATCCTAGCACGTTGGGAGGCCATAGTAGGAGGATTGCTTGAGCCCTGGAGTTTGAGACCAACCTGGACAACATAGCAAGACCTTGTCTCTGCAAAAATAAAAAAATTAGCTGGGCATGGTGGTACATGCCTCTCAGGAGGTTGAAGTGGGAAGATCACTTCAACCCAGGAGATCAAGGCTACCTACAGTGAGTCATGATTATGCCACTGTACTCCACCCTGGGCAACAGAGTGTGACTCTGACCCAAAAGTAAATAAATATTTCTGGAGTGAAATGAACGCAGTGCTAGTTATGACTTTTCAAATATCCCTCTTCAGGTTTTCAGGGCTTTCTAGAAGTAGTTTGTCATCTTTTTCTGGATGGGGAGCGAGGGGTCCCAACTCTGTCAGCCGGACTAGAGTGCAGTAGAACAAGCACGGCTCACTGCATCCTCAACTTCCTGGGCTCAGGCAGTCCTTCTGCCTCAGCCTCCTGAGTAGCTAGGACTACAGGCATGAGCCACCACACCTGGCTAATTTTTTTTACATTTTTTTGTAGAGAAGAGGTTTGCTGTTACCCAGGCTGGTCTCAAACTCCTGAGTGCATGCAATCCTCCCACTCTTAGCTTCCCAAAGTCCTGGGATTACAAATGTGATTCACTGAACCTGGCCTAGTTTATCATCTTAATTCAAGCAAAATCAAATACTCAGACTTTATCTACTGAGCATCTACCATGTACAATTTGCTCTTTTAAGATGGGTTTTGTGGCTCACTACCTGTAATCCCAGCTACGTAGCAGGATGAGGTGGGAGGATCTCTTGAGGCCAGGAGTTTGAGACTAGCCTGGGCAACATAGCAAGCAAGACCATGTCTCCAAAAAAAATAATTTAAAAAAATATCTGGCTGGGCTCGGTGGCTCAGCCTGTAATCCCAGCACTTTGGGAGGCTGAGGCAGGTGGATTACCTGAGCCCACGGGTTTGGGACCAGCCTGGGCAACTTGGCAAGACCCCATCTCTAAAATAAATAAATAAATAAATAAATAAGCAAGTTGAACATGGTAGTGCCCACCTGTAGTTCAGGCTACTTGGAAGGCTCAGGCGGAAGGATCGCTGAAGCCCAACAGGTTGACACTGGGGTGGCCATGAGTGTGCCATTGCACTTCAGCCTGGGCAACAGAGTGAGACTCCAACTCTAAATAAATAAATAAATAAAGTGTGATATGACCCTACAGTCCCAGCTACTAAGGAGGCTGAGACAGGAAGATCATTTAAACTCAGGAATTTGAGACTGCAGTGAACTATGATTGTGCCAGAGCACTCTAGCCTGGGTGACAGAGCAAAGCCCAGCTCGTAAAAAAAAAAAAAAAAAAGAGAGAGAGAGAGAAAGATACTCTTCTAGGTTCTAGGTTCAGAGGGGAACACCCAAGCACAGACCTCAAGCCTTAGTCCCCACTGGAATTGCCAGAAGTAAAAATACAAGGCACACAGTTAAATTTGAATTGTAGATAAACAACAAATACTTTTGCATTATAAGTATGTCCCAAGCATTGCACAGGATAGACATATGTAAACGTGGTATTAATTAAGCTGGGCATGGTGGCATGTCTGTAGTCCCAGCTACTTGGAGGGCTAAGGTGGTAGGATTGCTTGAAACCAGGAGTTTGAAGCCAGCCTGGGCAATATAGTGAGACTCCCTATCTAAAAAAAGAGGGATGAAATACTAGAAAATACTAAAATACACGAAGTTATTTTTAAAATGTTTATCTGAAATTCAGGTGTACCTGAGCATCCTCTCTTTTTTTCCTCCCAAGTAGCTGGGACTACAGGTACATAACACAGCACCCAGCTTATTTATTTATTTGTTTGTTTATTTATTTGAACAGACAGGATCTTGCTGTGTTGCCCAGATCGGTCTCAAACACCTAGACTCAAGCAGTCCTCCCACCTCAGCCTCCCAAAGTGCTGGGATTACAGGCTTGAGCCAGTGTGCATGGGCCCTATCCCTTCACTCAAGGAACTTAAAACCAAGGTAGATGTGGCGTCACAAGAGAGTGCTGAGGACAAGGCCTGCAGGCCAAGGACACTCCTCCTTTCTGGCTGGCATTTTCACGTGCTAGATGGCATTCGAATCTTCCTTGGACTGCACTGGGCAAACACTGCCTTGTTCCTACTCTTTTTTTTTTTTTGAGTTGGAGTCTCACTCTGTCACCCAGACTGGAGCGCAGTGGCCGCTCCCGGTCACTGTAGCCTCGACCTGCTGGGCTCCAGCGATCCTTCTGCCGCTTTACAAGTAGCCAGAACTACAGGCACGCTCTGCCACGCCCGGCTCATTTTTTATTTATTGTAGAGATGAGGTCTCACCAAGTTGCCTAGGCGGGTCTCGAACCCGTGAGCTCAGGCAGTCCACTCACCTCAGCCACCCAAAGGCACGGGATTACAGGCTGAGCCACTGAGCCTGGCTTGTTCCTACTCTTTATTTGGCCTTTTCTGAGCTCCAAGAGTATCACCATCCTCAGGTCATGTTGTCATTGCTGCGTTACCCTCCATTTCAACACATTGCCAGAATTTGTGTCTATTCTTAAGTTTACAGATAAATTGTTTATTGATTTCGTTTTAAATTGTCTGTTTTCTGATAATGACTGAAGAGGCCCCCTTAATCTCATCAGTAAGCTCTTTCCATAGAACAGTGTGGGTGGTACCACCTGGAAAGGTTCTTGTCAAGAGCTGTCTAGGATATGTGGGTCTCATTGGCTTCTCTCTCTTGAGACTGCAACTTCTCTAGAATACTTTTGAAGCCTGAAACTTTGTCTGCAGACTTCCCACCACAGGTCTTGCCCCTCTGGTGCAGTTTCAGTGGGATGGAAGAACTTAGGAACTCTGGTTAGGGCTGTTTTACTTCTCTGACCCAGTTCCATGCCTCAGTCTTTCACTGAGAATTAATGCTTGAATGAGTGAATAAAGCAGATGACCACACCTATTCTGAGGAAGCCATTCTTACATTTTTCTTTCTATGTTTCAGTCTCTGCCTCCGTCATCTCCCCATTTATATCTTTCCCTTCCTGGCCATGTTCTCTGCTTCATCCATGATGTTTCAGTGTGCGATTGCATGCCCACACAAACGCACACACACAACTGATTTCCTTCCCACTGCTCAGGGTGGAGTTGTCCTTCAGAAATCAGAACCATGCTGTCCTGAAAGGCTTCTGTGACTGGTGAGCTCCTCTGAAGTTTTTGAATGAGACACTTGGGTCTCTGTCAGCAGGAAGCCCTTAAATTTTATGAGTCTTATCTGTAATTAGGATAAGCATAAAATGTATCATTCAAACCCAGCACTTTGAAAGTGGAAGAATGAGCCGGGCTCGGTGGCTCAGCCTGTAATCCCGCGCCTTTGGGAGGCTGAGGTGAGTGAATTGCCTGAGCCCGCGGGTTCGAGACCCGCCTGGGCAGCGAGACCTCATCTCTACAATAAATTTTAAAAAAAAATCAGCCGGGCGCAGTAGCACATGCCTGTAATTCCGGCTACTTGGAAGGCTGAGGCGGAAGGATCGCCGGAGCCCAGCAGGTCAAGGCTGCGGTGGCCAGGAGCAGCCACTGCACTCCAGTTTGGGCGACAGAGTGAGACTCCAACTGAAAAAAAAAAAAAAAAAGAAAGTGGAAGAATGTGCTATTCATAAATGCACTGGGGCCGAGCATGGTGGCTTACACCTGTAATCTCAGCACTTTTGGAGGCTGAGGCAGAAGGATCACTTGTGGCTAGGAGCTGGAGACCAGCCTGGGAAACATAATGAGACCTCATTTCTACGAACAATAAAAAAAATAATTAGCAGGGCATGGTGGCGCGCACTTGTAGTCCCAAGGCTGAGGCAGGAGGATTGCCTGAGCTCAGAAGGTTGAGGCCGCAGTAAGCCATGACTGTGCCACTGCACTCCAGCTCGGGCAACAGCATGAGATCCTGACTCAAAAAATTTAAAAATATAAATGTTCTGGGCAAACGGGGAAGAATGGTCATCTCTCTGTAATGGGACACAGTCAGCTGTTCACCTCACCTGCTTCTCCCCTTTATAGTCTCTGGTTGTTAGAGGAAATGATAAGTTATGTTTTTTCCTCACATAACTGTACTCAGCATTTTTTGAGAAGAGTTGTTTCCTGCCTTGAAGCAGTACCTACTCTGCTAGCAGTAGCTCTGCTGATGCTTTCAGGACCCAAGTCCTGGTACCCTTGCCAGGATGAGTAGAATGTTAAGATGAGGGTGGCCCCCTGCTCTCTGAGTGGGCAGGAAGAAAGTGCATCCCTCTTCCTTCATCTTAGCTGCCTTTCCTCCTCCTTCCCATTGTCTCCATCTTACCTGCCTTCAGCTGGGCTGTGGGACTGTTAGTTACTGACCCCAGGAAGACTCAGTTTGGGGATTCCTCTGAAGGGGAGACATAAGCAGAGACCTGGGCCAGAAATAGCTGCCTGGTCCTCACATATTCAGAGCTCAGATTCCTAAACCTGAAACTTCCAAGGAAGGGACAAATCACTTGTCAGTAACTCTTTAATCTCTCTGTCTTTCTTCGTCCTCTCTGAGACTCACTGGACACAAGGAGGAGCCTTCTTTTTTTTTTTTGAGTCAGAGTCTTACTCTTGTCACCCAGGCTGAAGTGCAGTGGCATGCTCATGGCCACCCCACTGTTGACCTGCTGGGCTCTGGTAATCCTTCCGCCTCAGCCTTCCAAGTAGCCGGAATTACAAATATGCGCTATTACACCTGGCTAAGTTTCTTTTTTTTTTTTTGAGTTGGAGTCTCACTCTGTTGCCTAGACCGGAGTGCAGTGGCTGTTCCCGGTCACCGCAGCCTAGACCTGCTGGGCTCTAGTGATCCTTCCACCTCAACCTTCCAAGTAGCTGGAACTACAGGCGCACACTACCATGCCCAACTAATTTTTGTTTTATTATAGAGACGTGGGCTCAGGCAGTCCACCCACCTTGGGCTCCCAAAGTGCTGGGATTACAGGCTGAGCCACCGAGCCCAGCCGGGAAGAGCCTTCTAATTCGAATTCCAAGAACCTTATTCAAATGCCTTCCAGAAAGAAAGATAAAGGAAGGGTAATATCTTAGAAACTCTGGAGTCTTTTACACTGCTTGTTGTGTTGCCTTAGGTGAGTCAGTTTTTTATTAGAAAATTGAGGCCAGGCCAGGCTCTACAATAAAGGAAAAAATTAGCCAGGTGTGGTGGCGCACACCTGTTGTTCCAGCTATTTGGAAGTCTGAGGCAGAAGGATCACCAGAGCCAAGCAGGTTGAGACTGCGGTAGCTGTGATTGTGCCACTGCACTCCAGCCTGAGTAAAAGAACAAGACCCTGTCTCTAAAAAACTTTTTAAAAAAGAGGTAAAGCTAGAAATCAGACTCAGGAGGGGTCTGGTTCCAGAGCCTCTTGCTTTTAACCTCTGTGCTACCCTGTCCACCTCTCAGAGACTCTTGGTCTTGGCTCGCTGCCACAGTGAGGGTTGAGGGGATATGTTCCGGTTTGTTTGTTTGAGCTACATCTGAGTCTTGACCCACTGGGGCCTCTCCAGGCCTTAGGGCATCCTTTGTTCTCCTCAATCTCAACAACTTACTATGTGGTTGAAATCCTCACTTTGCTGGGAGTGGGTAGAATAATAAATGAAGTTACTCCTCTGTGATTGACTGGAAGGAAATCTCTTGGGAGGTGTGGGGCTCCTGCAAGACAAGATGTCCTCCCCCTCAGAACCTCGAGGCCCAGGCCTGGGAAGGTGGGGAGCAAGGGAACACAGGATGTTACCCATGCTTACCCCTGCAGCGTCCAGAGACTCAAATAGGCCTCTGTTACAAACAGAAGGGTGTCCTAGTCCTTTTCTGGGTCTGGCCCGTTTCTCTCCATCTCCACCCCCACAGGAGAGAAGCTGCTTGAAGGGCAAGTGATCCAGCTTGAGGACGGGACCACTGCATACATTCATCAGGTGACAGTACAGAAAGGTGAGGGTACCCGACATGCCCTGCCTTGCTGAGGGAAGCCTGGAAACCCCCCGAGGGGCCCTCCATGGCCCTGAGCTCCAGAGAAAGGCCGGCATTGCTCTCATTACAGAATCTCTCTCGTTTGAGGATGGACAGCCTGTGCAGTTGGAAGATGGCAGCATGGCCTACATACACCGCACACCCAAAGGTGGGGTCACGGTCATCAAGACTGGCAGGCAAGGACAGGAGGCAGGCAGCAGTACAGAGTGGCACACCATGAGGGTTGGGGTATAAATGTGGGAGGTGTCATCCTCAAGGTTCACACATGCTCACCTAGATGAGCAGCCTCTCCTGTCTCCCTAATTCAGACCATAGGAGCAGCCATTTCTGCCAACAGGAGATAGCCTTGGGGTCAGCTGCATGGGCCTTAATGGTGGCTCTGGCTGTAGCACAGCCACGAAGTCTTAGGCCTTCAAATAGGACCTGAAGATGTCGTCCAGGACCAGGAGAAAAAACTAATTTAAGAATGAAGCTCTTGGCCAGGTGCAGTGGCTCAGCCTGTAATCTCAGCACTTTGGGAGGCCAAGGTGAGAGGATTGCCTGAGCCTGGGGGTTCGAGACCAGCCTGGGCAACTTGGTGAGACCTCGTCTCTACAATAAATCACAAAAACTAGCTGGGGGTGGTGGCATGCATCTGTAGTTCCAGGTACTTGGAAGGCTGAGGCAGAAGGATCGCCTGAGCTCTGCAAGTCAAGGCTGCGGTGGCCGTGAGCATGCCACTGCACTCCAGCCTGGGTGACAAGAGTGAGACTCCAACTCAAAAAAAAAGAATGAGGCTCTTAAGGTGCTGAAAAATAATGGTTTATCCCTTCTACAAGTAGCTTCTTGAGCACATACTGTACGCCAGGCATTGTGCTGGGTGTTGGCATGCCACAGAGAACAAAGTCAGACATAGGCCCTGCTCCCAGAATCCAGTGGGACACAGAAGTGAAACAAGCCATCACCAGTGAACTTACAGCCAAGGAGCAGGCTCCGGGAGGGATCCTCTGGAATGAGGCAGATGTAGCTGTAGGAAGAGGGATGGCAGGGAGGGTTCAGGACTCCAGACAGAAAGAACAGCATGTGCAGACCTAGAGCTGGGGATCAATTAACTGCTAGGAGCTAAAGCACTGGAGTGAGGGCAGAATGGGCAAGAGGAAGCCAAAGAGAAAGACAGGGCCAGGGCTCATGGCCTGAGTGGCAGGATACGGACTTTGGTCTTTATCCTAAGACCAGTGGGAAGCATTTAAAATTGCTCAAGCAGTTTGGTGACATGATTACATCTGCAGAGATCCCTCTGGATTCTGTGCTGCCTGGAGGGAACTAGAGGGGCTGAGGAGCAGCTGGTCAGGAGGCTGTGGTGGTCCAGGCCAAGGTATTGATGAGCCCCTGTTGGGCCCTTGAGCTTGTGAGTTCACCACCGTGTACCATGGGAGGTCTCAGCCTTAGGAGAGGCAGCCCCAGAAGGAGGGCTGGCAAGAGGAGGGCCATTAGAAACTGGATGCTGGAACCTTCCTTGGTGTGCGCCTCTCATTGACTTAAAGCAGGGGGCCCCTTGTACAGCATCAGGGCTAACTGTGTGTTACCCGCAGAGGGCTATGACCCCAGCGCCCTGGAAGCTGTCCAGCTGGAAGATGGCTCCACTGCCTATATTCACCACCCTGTAGCTGTGCCATCAGATGGCACCATCCTGGCCGTGCAGACAGAGGTGGGTTTGGAGGACCTGGCAGCAGAGGATGACGAGGGCTTCAGTGCAGACACAGTGGTGGCCCTGGAGCAGTATGCCAGCAAGGTAAGCACACAGAGCCAGATGCTGTCCCTTACTCTGGACAGCAGGACCTTGCCTGCCCACTGCCTCTCGGCCCTGCCAGGACTCTAACTATAGGGTAAGGGCAACCCTGGGCTTGGGCACTGCCTGGGCTTCTCCCTTTGCCCCTACCCCAGCTCCTCTGATTTGTCTCTCACATGTCATTGTCCAGGGCATGAATCTCAGCCTAGCTGCGGCCGCTGATAGCTGTTTATACCCACCCTTGTTTATGATGCCCCTGCAGAGGGAAGGCTGCTATAAGGAACAGCGGGAAGTTAGGCTCAGCTTCACTTTGGCTATTGTAATGATCCTCTGTGCTATCTGGGAAGTCATTGCCAGTGACTTTTATTTGTTGTCCAATCCACTGAGGTCAGATGCTTTTGTATTTATTTCTTCTCTACGACTCAGTCATTTGAGAAAATAACTGTGGTAGGCAATGATGGGGACATGTGCCGCAGATGAGCTGGGGTTCTTGGAGCACATGGCCTGCACGAAAGGGAGAAGGGCCCAGGTCTTCACGCATCAGTCAGTCTGGCTCTTTCTGCTGGAACTGTGGTCCTGGTGTGGGGAAGTAGGTGCAGAGATCTGTGAGCTTTCCCAATCAGGGCACTTCCTCCCTGACTGGACTGCAGAGCCCCAGCGTGAATGCAGCAGAACTTCCTGGAGCACCAGTGTTACCCAAAGTTGGGGAGGAATTGCATATATAATTTTTTGAGTCAGAGTTTCTTTCTGTCGCCCAAGCTAGAGTACTGTGGCATGATAATAGTTATTGCAGCCTCAAACTGCTGGGCTCAGGTGATCCTTCTACCTCAGTCTTCCAAGTAGCTGGGACTACAGGTGTATACCACCATGCTCAGTTAATTTTTTTATTTTCTGTGGAGACAAGGCCTTGTTATGTTGTCTAGGCTGGTCTTGAACTCCTGAGCTCAAGCAATCCACCTGCCTTGGTCTCCCAAAGTCTGGGATTATAGACGTGAGCCACTGTGCCTGTTTTTGTTTTTGTTTTTGTTTTGATCCTCTCTTGGTACACATGTATCCCTGACCAATAGGGAAAAAGTCCCCAGGAGGAGCATGGACCGGTCCCCTTTACACCAGATGGTTGGTGGGTGAGAGCAGGGCTCACAGGCAGCCCCCACTCCCTGCTGCCACTCACAGAGCTTAGAACAGATCACCCCCACAGACTGTTGCAGCGTTATGACTATTCTCTAGGAGAGACCCTCCCCCCATTTAGAGGGGACTTAAATCTTTCCTCAGATGACTCCCCCAATCTAGTTCTTCCCTGGAGTATGTTTTAGAGACCAAATTTGAGACTTGCTGCTGGTGGAAAGAAAACTGGGCCATGAGGTTTGTGCTGACTCTGCCACTACCTAGTCTAGCCCATTGATCTCAGAGGTTACTTCCAGCCTTAGTGTTCCTTGATTTCCTCGTTACCCTGAGAACTGGTGAGACATGGGAATGAAATCCAAGCACCACGTGGATTGACCCACTGGGCACACCCGGCCCTCCCCTCTACCCACCAGCTGCTTCAGCGTTCATGAAACTTTGTCAGCTGCTTGACCCCCTAACCTGAAGCCTGACTAGACAGACCTTGCCATGAATTTGGCCTTACTGCTACATCCCCTGCTCACTATGACTTCTGGAGTTCTGTTTCAGGAGTTCCTAGAAAGACCCGAATGTGATCCTGAAGCACTTCAGAAAGAAAGAATAAGGGCCAGTGCCACCAGGACCCTGCCCGGGAAAGCAGGACAGCTTCCTGTGGCCAGGGACTGGGGTGAGATGCGTGGCTCTAGCAGTATCCCAGGAGGAGATTAAATGGGAGGACTTGGCAGCTAACGGGAGCTGTTATTAGAGCTGAGACTTCTGTGGGAACTGCAGCCCTCCCCTGTGTGCTTGTGATCGTGGCCACCTCGCTGTGGTCCCCATGCCCTGTCAGGTGAGCGTAAGTGAGTTCATCTCCACAACAACTTCTTTGTGACTGCCCCTTCTGAGCAGTTCCCCACCAGGAGGAAAGGGACCCTCCCATTTGGGCATGGAGGTCTCCGGAGTTGCAGCCTCCTCCGTGTGTGTGGTTAAAAGAAGAGTTTCTGGCACTCAGCCTAGATCAAGTGTGGCCCTGCCCACTGTGCCTAGGTGTCTAGGAGAGTCCTTTCAAGCGCGGTCATGACCTTAGCCCTCCCCGTAGCCATCAGAGGTGGGTGGTAACTCCACATGCCAGCCCTGCTTCTGCTGCAGCATGCCCCACTTCTCCCCCCCTTCACTGGGGAGAATACATACAGAGACCCCAGGATTTTCTCCCCCAGGTTCTCCATGATAGCCAGGCCCCCCACAGTGGCAGAGGGCAGCAGGTTGGAGACAGAGCGTTCCGCTGTGGCTACAAGGGCTGTGGGCGTCTCTATACCACGGCTCATCACTTGAAGGTAAGGAGGCTGGCAGAAGCTCTCAGCTCTACCGTCTTCCCTTCCAGGCTGCAGTACTACCTTTCTGCTTTGATTGGAACTGGTCCCTGCCCAGGGATCACCAACACAGGGGTTGTGACCCACATGAATGATACAGGAGGGAAGAGAGCCAGGGCCCTGAAGAAAATCAGAGAGCATGGATCGTGCCCTTGTTCTGACTGTCTGATCTCTTGTCCTCACAGGTGCATGAACGAGCTCATACGGGTGACCGTCCATACCGGTGTGACTTCCCTAGCTGTGGAAAAGCCTTTGCCACAGGTAACTTACCTGGATAGAGACTGAAGGTAGACTGCCTTCACTTGAGGGCAGAGGGTTCTAGATCTGCTTTGAGGTCTCCCTGAAGAGAACCCAACACCTGGCTGCCTTCCTGGAAAAACTTCCTGCCAGGGTACTCCGACTTGTAGGCTGCTCCGTCTGGAGGAAGCCCTGTCCTAGGGGAAAGGTGGCATAGTCTAGGCCAGCAGAAGGAGCCAGGGCCTGGTGGAGAGATTGATTCTTGTGTCAGTTCACTGCTGACTGCCTGTGGGCTGTTGGGTGGGCCATTGTATCTCTCTGGGATTACTTTCCCCTCTGTGAAATGAGGACTTTTAACCCATGAGCTCTCTAAGTTCTCTTTCATGTCCCTGCCAACTGCCCATGGAGAGGGAAGAAAAGCAGAGTGGGCTTTTCTAGCCCCTCTTTTCTGCCCAGACAGGAGTGGGATAGAGGCAGACATGAGTGGCTTCTTGAGCCAGAGGAAGTCAAGAGCCTCACGGAGCACACTTGATGATGGAGGGCCTCTCCATGGAGTGGAGGGTTTGCCCCAGTGTGTGCTCTTCTCCCCCTGCCCAACCACACGTGCACAGGCTACGGGCTGAAGAGCCACGTTCGTACCCACACTGGTGAGAAACCATACAAGTGCCCAGAGGAACTGTGCAGCAAGGCCTTCAAGACCTCGGGAGACCTGCAGAAGCATGTCCGTACCCACACTGGTATGCCTGGCCCTGCCCATCCCATCCTGTCCCCTGGGCAAGAGGCACTCAACCCACCCTGCAGACTTGAACATGGAGCCCAGCGCCATCCCCCTCTTGCTCCAGCACGACCTCCTTCCTGAGCTGCTCCGTTCACCCACTGTTTGCACAGGTGAACGCCCGTTCCGATGTCCTTTCGAGGGCTGTGGCCGCTCCTTTACTACATCTAATATCCGCAAGGTACATGTGCGCACTCACACAGGCGAGCGGCCCTACACCTGCCCGGAGCCCCACTGTGGCCGTGGCTTCACCAGCGCTACCAACTACAAGAATCATGTGCGCATCCACACAGGTGGGCCAGCTAGTGTGTGAGGACCACCCCTGCTGAAGCCCCAGCCCCTCTACTGCAGGCTTCTGATCTGAGTCACATTCTCAACTCCCAGCATAGAGCCCTTCTCTGCCAGCCATTCCATGCGGGTGTGGGGTTGGAATATCCCAGAACAGCAGTTGCTCTTGCAGTGAGCATTTCCTCATTTCCAGCCAGGTTCCATTGCCAGCCTTCTCTGGGGTCCCTCAGCTACCACCCCCTTGCCAATCCTGAGTTCTTCCTCTCTGGCTGAGCGCTTGAAAAGAGACCAAGGGCCAGGCATGGTAGCTCAGGCCTGTAATCCCAGCACTTTGGAAGGCCGAGATGAGAGGATTGCCTGACCCCAAGAGTTCGAGACCGGCTTGGGCAACTTGGCAAGACCGCATTTCTACAATAAATCAAAAAATTAGCCAGGTGTGGTGCCATGTGCCTGTAATTCCAGCTACTTGGAAGGCTGAGGCGGAAGGATCACCTGAGCCCAGTAGGTCAAGGCTGTGGTGGCCGTGAGTGTGCCACTACACTCCAGTCTGGGTGACAGAGTGAGACTCCAACTCAAAAAGAAAAGAGACTAGGGACAGGAATGATGGGGAAGAAGCAGAGTGACTGTCACCTTCAGCTCCTCACTTCGTCCACTGTCCATGTGACTTCTGTGTGTCCTCACCCTCCCAGTGTCCATCCCTCGTCCAGCCTTCTGTGTCATCTCTTAACCGCGTGTGTCCCTGCTCTCTCCCATCATACCCGACACTTCAGTCAACCAGTATCCCACCTCTGCTGTTCACCACTCTCAACCCTTAGCCTTACTTGTCCCCATTTGCCCCACCAGCCCCCTCACTAGCCTCAGCCTTGCCTCACTCCCTTTTTCTTTCTACCCTGTCTCTGGGTGCAGTGGCTCCACACCCACATCCTCTCTATGTCCTGCTGGCCGTCTGCCCCGGTCTGCTCATTCAGAGTGCCGAGTCTCAGTCCTCTCCCTCCCTGTGGCTCTCCCCTCACCAACCCTGTACCCCACCCCTGTCCCCTTAGTTTCCCCCTTGCCAGCCCCAGTTCCTACCCCCCTCACAGCCCAGTGTCCCCAGGGGAGAAGCCATACGTTTGCACGGTGCCAGGCTGCGGGAAACGCTTCACCGAGTATTCAAGCTTGTACAAGCACCACGTGGTGCACACACACTGCAAGCCCTACACCTGCAGCACCTGCGGCAAGACCTACCGGCAAACCTCCACCTTGGCCATGCACAAGCGCAGTGCCCACGGCGAGCTGGAGGCCACAGAGGAGAGCGAGCAGGCCCTCTATGAGCAACAGCAGCTTGAGGGTGAGGGGAGTGGGCAGTGGGTGATCGTGGGGCCGAGCCAGGCCTCCTCATGGCATGCAGTGGTAGGCACCAGCCCGGCTCTCCTCTCCCAGCCGCCTCTGCAGCCGAGGAGAGTCCGCCACCCAAACAACCCCACATTACTTACCTTTCGGAGGTGAAGGAAGAGGGTGATGACATCCCAGCCCAAGTGGCCATGGTGACTGAAGAGGATGGGGCTCCCCAGGTGGCTCTGATCACTCAGGATGGCACCCAGCAGGTACAGGCCATGGGGGGGAGGGACAGGTCAGGCCGTGCTGGCCGGTACCCCTATACTCTGGGGGGTCTGGGGACCCTGAGGTGCTGGCACCCCACCTCCCCATAGCTTCCTGTTTAGCTTTATGGGCCTCAGAGTGTTGAGGCTGAGGGGACTACCTCTTGTAATACAGCCCTTCTCCCTCCCTACACTTCTAGCTCAGCCCTGGGACTCCAGGAGCCCAGTTAGTAGTTTATCTCTTTACTTGATGTATGTCAGGTCCTGATCATCTGAATGAGACACTCAGATGCCCCCCTCAAGAGGCGTGTTGGTATAGGGGCCAGAGCATGGCATGGGTCAGGAAGCCTGGGGTCTGTCCCTGCAGTGTCCTAGCCAGCTATGGAACCCAACTCTTGTCAGCACCTTCGCTGGAAAGTGCACCTGTGCCTTCTGGGCTTGTCCTGTGGACATTAGGTGAAGGGCCCAGAGGCAGAGTGGAACTCTATAGGGCAGCCTCTCTGCAACCTTGGACCCGTTATGTTTGCTAGTCTTCCATCCCTTCCGCCCCTGTGACATGGAGCTGCTCTAGCTTACCGATAAGCCAACCAGGGCTGGGAGAGCAGTACGTGCTGCACTGCAGACAGCCCTCTGTGATGTGCCAGCTCAGCTCCCCTCCTGTCAGCAGGTCAGCCTGTCCCCGGAAGACCTGCAGGCCCTGGGCAGTGCCATCAGCATGGTGACCCAGCACGGCAGCACCACCATCACCATCCCCAGTCATGACGATGAACTGACTACATCTGGCACACACACGGTCACCATGGTCAGCGCCGATGGCACACAGACGCAGCCCGTATGACCAGGCAGTTGGGGTTTCTTATTCTCTTGTCATGCCTGGGGTTTCTTATTCTCTGGTCATGCCTTTCCATGGGGTGGGCATTAAAGTGCAGACTGAACTAGTCAAGCCTTATGAGGACAAAGTTTCTCCTCAGAAAACAGTCTTTCCCACAGCTTCTTGGGTCATCAGCAACTCTCATCTAAAAACGTCTGACTGGTTAACCCCTTAGGGTCCCCTCCCGCTGTGGGAGCTTTTCTGTCCCCTCAATAATCCTCCTTTTAAAAAAATAAAAACATTTGACTGGGGTTTGAGACACTTTTTAAATATCAGACTACCTCTAATTTGCTTTGTGACCTTAGGCAAGTCACTTTTCCATGGACTTTAGTCCATTTTCCTACGAAGGGATTAAATTATCTCTGGGGTTTTTTACAGCTCTGTTCTATGATTCAGAGTCCCTAAATTGGGGAGAATTTCTCCATGTTGGAGAAAAAACCAACCTCACTTAGCCCTGAGCCCCAGGCTAGTTCACCTGACCAATATGGTTCCATCCATTCCCTTCTGGGATGTTCCCCACCACCTTGCTTGAAGGAATTTCTGTTTGGGTTGGGAGAAGGAGAGCACTGCATGCAGGTGGAATGGAAGCCTTCATTCTTATCTTTCAGGTCACAATCATTACCTCTGGGGCTGTGATGACTGAGGACTCAAGTGTGGCATCCCTTCATCACCAACAGGTGGCGCTGTTGGCTACACCCAACGGAACTCACATTGCTGTGCAGGTAGGTGCAGTCTGGTAGGAAGAGGGATCCCATGACCAGAGAAGAGGACAAGAGGGAGTGGGAATTAGATGGGAACCTGAAGAGAGGGCATCTGGCTCCAGAAGAGCCCGTTTCAGAAGACAGATTCCTTCTGCCTACATCCATGCATCTGTCTCGGTTTCCTTTTTTGGCTGAGGCAGAAAGGAGAAGCCCCTTTCAACCTTTAGGATAATTCTCATGGCAGTCTACCTATGGCCCAAGCTCTCCATCTCTCTTTGTCTATTTCTTCGTTAGGAAAATAAGAAGGCTGGAGTAGATGGCCACTGAAGTCCTCCAGCCAGTCATTCTGTGAACACACCAGTCTCTCTGACCCTGGACCCAGTCCATTGGCTCCCTGGCCATACCAGGCCTAATAGGACTTTTTATCAATGAACTTTCTGTTTATTGGAGCCCTACTAAGTGCTCAGCGTGGGGCACTGAGGAGAGTCAAAAAAGTAGGCCACAGCCAGGCTTGGTGGCTCAGCCTGTAATCCCGCGCCTTTGGGAGGCTGAGGTGAGTGGATTGCCTGAGCCCGCGGGTTCGAG
>NW_007247460.1:488547-499006 GCF_000164805.1 Carlito syrichta
GAGACAGAAGGATCGCCGGAGCCCAGCAGGTCGAGGCTGTGGTGGCTGGGAGCGGCCACTGCTCTCCAGTCTGGCTGACAGAGTGAGACTCCAACTCAAAAAAATAAAAAAAGGCCACATACTGCTGACACTGAAATATGAGAGGGAGGGTCTCACTTCTTCCTTCTGCACCCCCTTCTCCTGCAGCTGGAGGAGCAGCAGACCTTAGAGGAGGCCATCAGCGTGGCCACTGCTGCCATGCAGCAAGGGGCTGTGACCCTGGAGACAACAGTGTCGGAGAGCGGCTGCTGAGCCCAGAAGGGCTGGATCCCACGCCATGTCCAAGGAGGTGTCATGCTGCACAGGCATTCCTGCCTGCAAGGGCCCAGGCTGTGGCTGACGCATGAAGGTGGCCACATAAGTCTCTGGGGCAAGAAGGCAGCAAGAAAGTGGCTAACTGAAGGGGATGGGGACCCCACCAGGAAGAAGACCAGGCAGCTGGAATCGTGGGAGTGTACATCATCCTCGGGAGCAGAGGAGGGCAACCTAGCCACCAGGCTGTAGTGGGCACCCTCCTCTCAAAATCAGCTGGACGCTGTGCTCTTTCCTCTAGAGAATGCCGTTCCCTTCTTGGGGGAGATTAGGACAGCTGTGGGAACTGGCCCTCCACCCTGACTGGTCATGGCCCACTAGGGGAGAAGGCAGACTGCTCTTCAGCCCAGTAGGGGCAGAGCAGACCTGGTCCTGCCTCCCAGCAATAACCACCTCCCTGAAAGCTGGCCCAGACACCTGACTACTTGGCACCTGGGACTTCCTACCACAGTCAGAATGAATTCCTCAGGGGCCTGTGGCTGGAGAAGAGGTGCCCAGCCCACACCACCCTCAGCCACCCCCCAGCCTCTCTGTGGCAGAGAGGCAGGGAGCGTCCCTGTACATAGACTGCTGGGAATTGGGTTTAATTTGTTTTTGGTTTTTTTAAATTCCATTTTGATAATTTTTCCCTGCTCTGGGTGGTGGTGGCAAATGGGTGGATGAATATTTAATAAAAGTTCCAAGTTTCCACCTGGTTTCCTCCATCCTTTCAGCTCGGCCATCGTGGCTGGGCTGGTCAAGTCAGGTTCTCCACCCTGTCTCTCTGGCACAAACCCTGCTCGCCCTCAGTGACAGAGTGGTGGGACTGGCCTACCTGGGGCACACATGAAAGAAAGGCCTGGTATAAGGTGAGCATGAGGAGTTGCTGGTCATCTCCTGCCCATAGCTGAGCAGGTGGGCTTCTGGGTGGCCAGACAGGACGAGGGTGACTGCTGCTTCCAGGCTCTGGCTGATCTCAGGTCTCAGGGTGACTGAACTAAAGGAACTCTTTTTTTCCCCTACCTTATCTTGTGAAAATGTGGTCAGAGCTCCTCCAGACCCAGCTATCACCCAACTGCACAGTCAGCTGCTCCAAGAGACCAAAGCTCCGGGTTAGGGTGAGGATGGGGGCCTCCTTTGTCAAGGTCACTGAGGTTCAAGGGACAGAGCCTAATACCTCTGAGGCTGAAGTCAACTCTAACCCAGCTCTGGGGGTGCCCACCTAGGTATCTAGGACTGTGCTGTGGGATTCCAAAGTCAAGTCAGACACCACTGGAAAGTGAGTTGGTAAGACCAGATGAGTCCCAGTGGGAGAAAGGCATACAGGAGTTGGCACTTCATGGAAAAGAACTCAGGGTTTGACCCCACCTGGATAGGGGTGTGGTTGGGATTGCAGGTGCCTCTCTTCCTCTCCCCCCCGTGATGGGTGTGCCCCAAGCCCCTTGTTGATACCCAGATTTGGAACCCCTTCCACTGACCCAGGCATCCTCTCCTAAGATGCCTAAAAAGCTCCCATTTGCTCTTGTCACCAGCTCCTTGGGAACAGAGGGTCTGGAGCCTGCTTCCAGAGAAGAGGGATATCTGAGTATTGGCTTGAGCAGCATCTTCCACATCTATGACTACTGTTCCCAGTGTGGGGGTGTCCTAGTCCTCATGGGCATGGGACCTTAAGAAGTGGAAGCACCGAAGTGGAGGGCCCAGAACGCCAAGCCTGTTGCTGCCGGGACCCTTGAGGTTGGGCTCCACCACATGTGCTACCAGCAGTTCCAGTGTCTTCAGGACCACTGGGCCTAGAGTGGACAGTGCTTTGTAGAGCCAATACCAGGGGGACAGGGAGCCAGCAGGCCTAGTACCAATCTGCTTGACCTGGAGAGGTGGCCTGGCCCAGTTCCTCCTCCAGCTTTGTGATGTGCCATTGTCTTCTTTGCTTGGATGGAGCCCACCACTGTGCTCATGTTAGGTGGCGCTAAAAGATGCTCTGTCCGGAGCCTACCATGTGCTTTAACATCTGTTCTTGGACAGTCTTACAACTCAGGGGTTGGTATATTTCCTGCTTTACCAATGAGGAAACTGGTCCAGATAGTTAAGTAACTTATCCAAGGCTTCCCACCTGTGTAGAATTGGGGTTGGACCCTCAGATTGTCTGACTCCAAAGTGAGGATGGGGCTTTCTTTTCCCCTCAGCAGGCTGCCCCTGGGAGCCTTGGCAGGTTCCAGAAGGCTCTGGGGCTCAGGAAGCTTCTAGAAGGGCCTCAAGCGCAGGGAGCCAGTCCAATACAGAGCAAGGGAATGGGTCCCTGGTTCCCTGCAGGGAGTGGGGCTGCCATACTGTGAGAGCCACAGGCTGGTTCCCACCAGCACGGGAACAGGATGAGCAGACAGGTGGAGCTCTCGCTCCACCATGGCCCCTCTGCGGTCTCCGCAGTCGTTTGCATTTCCTGAAACCGGATCTTGGTGTCAGAGCCGCCCTCACCCAGGCAGGCGCCTCAGCCATGGCCCTGCGCAAGGAGCTACTCAAGTCCATCTGGTACGCCTTTACCGCGCTGGACGTGGAGAAGAGCGGCAAGGTCTCCAAGTCCCAGCTCAAGGTGAGAGGCGCCTGGGGCCCGGGGAGGACGGCAGATGTGCCACACCAGCTCTGCTGCCTGGGAGCCAGGCGTGAACTCCGTGTTGCTCTGGGTGCCCCAGGCCTGGGGTGCGGGGCCGGTCCTGGGTAACCGGGCCAGCATCGCCCGGTGCTGCCGCCACCGTCCAGAGGTCCAAGCAAAGTGCATGCAGATGTTGCCCAGAACCCGGCCCCCCAGCCACCCGGAGGGTGGGGGTGGCCTCGTGGTGTTCTGAGGGCAAGGAGCCAGGTCGCATCCAGATTCCGTGTGTTGAGCACACATGACTCCCCAGTCATGCTTGGGCACGCAGCCTCCTCCTTCCTGCTGCTTCCTTCTGACTTTCAAGAGAGACAGTTAGCTAGTGCTTGTCAGTCGCTTCCTCTGGAGCTGAGAGGGAGGCGTAAAGGGCCTACCCCAGTCTCAAACCAGGCTGGCCCAACGCACCCTGCCCCCCAGGTGGGCAGGTGGGGAGAGGGAGCTCACACCCCCTCCATCCACACACACTAGGTTGGGAAACTTACCGTGGGCCTTGAGACCTGAGGTGGGGAGGGCATGGAATCTGAGCTGAGGAAAACCCTGTCCGTGATGGTCCTAAAGTCCATGGCCAAGGAGTTTTCTTCCTTCTTCCTCTAGGCCTCAGCTAGTGCTGCCTTCAGTAACCTAGTTAGTGGGGAGGAACCAAGGTCCTGGGCCACTAAAACCAAGAGATACTGGGAAAGGAGCAAGGTAGGCTTCAGCTCTCTGGGACCTGCCTTAATGGTTCATTCATTTCATTCATTCACTCAGTATTTATTCGATTGAGCCCCACATGAGGCTCTGTGCCAGCATGAGGTTAGGTCCTGGATTCCTGGTGTCTCCCCTGCTCCACTCCCTTAAAGGAGGGGTACAGTCTCAAGGAAAACTCCATTCTTAATGACCAGGGTGGAAGGTGCCTGGAAACCTGAGAGCAACAGACGGGACGGACTAGGCACCCATCCCCTTCCAGCCCCCACCTTGCGGAACTGGGCCTGATGAACTTGGATATCCCAAACTGGCTCTGTGTTACAGTCTATCCCTTAGCCAGATTTGTGAGTATCTCCAGAAGGGAGAGCCTACTACCACCCCGTCACCTGGGGAGAACCTCCCAACAGACAGGTTCTTCCTTACATCAAACATAAGTACCTTTTATCACAGATCATGTCACCTAGTTGGGTCCTCAGTATAGAGGGAAGAAAAATTGACCACCCAAAATCCATCTCTGCCCATTCTGTGCCCCACAACCACCTCCCGCCCTCCCCCTTTAATATTTTACTGAGACAATACCATCCCTTATGGTCCTTTGCTTCCAAGGTGTCATATTCCACCTCTGCATGACATGTGTGGCCCCTGAACCCTCTCCAGGCTCTCTGTGCCTCTCACGTATGGAAGGCACAGCCTCCAGGTGGTTCCCCTTTTCCTGCTGCCTCAAACTTCTAACTGGGCAGATACCCACTTCCCCACCCCCACGGGTTGAGGATTTCTGGGAAATATTCCATGGAGAGTTTGCATATTTGAACTGTCCACTGTCTTCGTACGGCATCATGACTCAGACTAAGCCCACTGTCAGTGTCATCTCTGGTCACACAGCATCAGTGGTAGATTTCTCCCCTACTTGACAGAAAACTTGTCTGTTCTGGAAACCTGGGTAAGAGTGGGAAACGTTAGCTCAGGCAGAAATGGCAGGACTCCTGTCAAAGAGGGGAAGGTTGGGAAGGCAATTCTCCGCCAAGACCACAGTGGTAGATGTTGGGAGGGGAGGCAGTAGTGATGGTGTTGGGGGTGGGGACGAAGGCGAAGGAGTAATAGAGAAGTGGTCAGACGGCAGGGGAAGGGGCAGATGAGCGATACACAAGCAGGGTTGGCCCTCTCCTCTCACAAGACTGAGGGATGGGGAAAAGCTCTTGTGGTCACTCTGTTCTTACTAAAACTGTCTCTAGCCTTACGGTCCTCCCTTGGGACCAGGCAAGAGAACTGCACCAGCCCAACTGCCACTTTTCCCCTGATGTGTTGGTGGGGGGCTGCCACTGGCTATTCAGAGCAAACCTGCGATGAGGCCAGAGGGAGGAAGAAGAACATCAAATCCTCTGAGAAAAGCCCAGAGTCAGGACCATTTCCCCTGGAGACGAGGAGGCTGGGGGGAGAAGCCAGATGCACTTTCCTCTCATTGAATTCTTGTAGAGAGTACAGTGGCCTGAGACTAGTGAAAATAGGCCATTAGGAATTGCAGTCCTGCCCAGGATGGATTTAAGTTGAACACAGAACTTCCCAGGGGTTGAGGGCGCTGAGTTCGTACAGGGTCCACAGAACCTGCTCTGAAAAAACCTTGAGGGGCAAGTAGCCGTCCTGACAGAGGGCTTTAGAGGGGAGCCCTTGGGAACGATGTGTTTTCTGATGGCCATGCCCTGTTCTCCAGAGGAGCAGCATTGATTGTAGGCCTCATGGAGGATCAGCTGAGAACTGGCCGCCTTCCTCCCTGACTACAGGCAGCTGGGCCAGGGTAGAGGGGGGCGGATGTAGCTGGAGCAGCATGTCTCTGGTTGGATGAGGATCTTAGAAGGCAGCAGCCCTGCTACTTCCCCTTGACTGACAGGAGGTGGGGGAAGGGAGGCAGCGGGTGCAGGGGCCTCCCAGGCTTCTGGGCCCTCCAGCTGATACTCAGGGCAATTCAGGAGCCCACGGAGAGTCCATGAGCTTCAGGCTCTGCCTCCTCTAGAGAGGGAAAACAGCATTCTCCTTAGTGAAGGAAGAATTAACAGCTCCATCCAGAAACCACTGGCTAGGATCATCGGCTTCCCCCGACCCTGTGTGCTGTTCAGGCAAGAGGGTGGGAATGGGGAGCGGAGGAGGATTTAATGATGTGAGAGCACTTGACTCATAACCACATAGGCTTGGATCTATACTGCTCCCCAACTGGGTGACCTTGAGCAAGTCACTGTCCATCTCTGTGCCTCTAGTTTCTTATCTATAACCAGGAGCGTTGAATTGGAGGTTGCCAAGCCATCCTGTCAATCGATAAAAATAACTTAAAAAATAAAAACTGTACATTGACCGGGCTCGGCGCCTCGGCCTGTAGTCCTAGCACTTTGGGAGGCCGAGGCGAGTAGATTGCCTGAGCCTGCAGATTCGAGACCAGCCCGGCAACCTGGCAAGACCTCGTCTCTACAATAAATAAAAAATTAGCCGGGCGTGGTAGCGTGCACCTGAAGTTCCAGCTACTTGGAAGGCTGAGGCAGAAGGATCGCCAGAGCCCATCAGGTCAATGCTGGGGTGGCCATGAGCGTGCCACTGCAATCCAGCCTGGGCGACAGAGTAAGACTCCAACTCAAAAAAAAAATGTACATCAAGTAGGTGAAATTGGTCCTTGCAAGCCGGGCTCGGTGGCTCAGCCTGTAATCCCGCGCCTTTGGGAGGCTGAGGTGAGTGGATTGCCTGAGCCCGCGGGTTCGAGACCTGCCTGGGCAGGCGAGACCTCATCTCTACAATAAAATAAAAAAAATCAGCCGGGCATGGTAGCACATGCCTGTAATTCCGGCTACTCGGAAGGCTGAGGCGGAAGGATCGCCGGAGCCCAGCAGGTCGAGGCTGCGGTGGCCGGGAGCGGCAACTGCACTCCAGACTGGGCGACAGAGTGAGACTCCAACTCCAAAAAAAAAAAAATTGGTCCTTGCAGCAGCCTCTCCTTTCCCTTTTCTGGGCCTCTGCCTTTCATTTGATGCCCACATCCAACCCCTCCGTCCCCTGCTTGCTCTCAGCAGGTTATATAGCTAATCCAGAGATTCTCATCTTAAAAATTCCCAGCGCTCCTCCATGATAGTGGTTATGCTTTAGTACCTACTAGAATACATTCAGTGGTTGGGCATGGTGGCTCATGCCTGTAATCCCAGTACGCTGGAAGGCTTAGGCAGGAGCATCATCTGAGGCCAGGAGTTCGAGACCAGTCTGAGCAACATAGCGAGACCCCCATCTCTACCAAAATAAAAACTTAGCTGGATGTGGTAGTGCACACCTGTAATCCCAGCTGCTTGGTGAATGAGCAGGAGGATCTCGAGCCCAGAAGTTCAAGGCTATAGTGAGCTATGATTACGTCACTATACTCCAGTAGTGAGTGACAGAGCAGAACCCTGTTTTAGAAAAAAAAAAATGCAGGCTGGGTGTGGTGGCTCAATCCCAGCACTATAATCTCAGCACTTTGGGAGGCCGAGGTGAGAGGATTGCCCAAGCCCACGGGTTTGAGACCCCATCTCTACAATAAATCAAAAAGTAGCCAGGCTCGGTGGCTCAGCCTGTAATCCCGCGCCTTTGGGAGGCTGAGGTGAGTGGATTGCCTGAGCCCGCGGGTTTGAGACCCGCCTGGGCAGGCGAGACCTCATCTCTACAATAAATAAAAAAATCAGCCAGGCGTGGTAGCACGCGCCTGTAATTCCGGCTACTAGGAAGGCTGAGGCGGAAGGATCGCCGGAGCCCAACAGATCGAGTCTGCGGTGGCCGGGAGCGGCCACTGCCCTCCAGTCTGGGCGACGCAGTGAGACGCCAACTCAAAAAATAAAATAAAATAAAATAAAAATAAATCAAAAAGTAACTGGGCATGGTGGCGTGTGCCTGTGATTTCAGCTACTTGGAAGACTGAGGCAGAAGGATCACCTGAGCCCAGCAGGTTGAGGCTGCGGTGGCCAGGAGTGCGCCACTGCCCTCCAGCTTTGGTGACAGAGTAAGACTCCTACACAAAAGAAGAAGGAGAAGAAAAAAAAAACGTTCAGTGACTCTGAAAAGGATCTGTGTCCATCACTTTGTACCTAGATTCATTTAAGAGAGAGAATTATATTTGAAGTCATTGCTGGGTGCTTTTGTGAACTCCCAAACCTTAATGTCTGCATCTACTTCCTGGTCAGCCAAGGGTTCGGGATCCTGAAGGCTGGAAACTACAGAACCAGTGCTTACTGACTTCCTGTCGGCACAGATATGACACCCACCCTGATCCCCACACTTGAGTTTTTCGAGGACTCCAACTCCCCAGAGAACTCCTCCCCCAACCGCCTCCAGAGGAAAGACCGAATAAATGAAGCCTCTTGAAGGTCAAGGGCTGCTGACCCAGAGGTCAGGAACTTCCTCGGTGGGTGGGATCCTTTCTGAGGGAGCTTGAATGGCAGCTTGTGAAAGATACAGACACCTGGACCCCACCCCTGGAAACTCTGAGTCAGTAGGTGGGGCGGGGCCGCACATTTGAGTTTCAGCAGATCCGGGTGGTTGTGATGCTCCGCCAGAGCCAGTGCAGTGTGGACAGCAAAGGCAGGGCTGTGATGTCAGACCTTGAGCAAGACACTTCCCCTCTCAGAGCCTGGATTTCCTCATCTGTAAAATGAGGATAATTAGAGGCCCTGCCTCCAGGCCCAAGGGCCGATTGAGATCTGCAAGTGAGCGCCTGCTCACTCTCCTCCACCCTGCCATTTCCTTTCCAGCATGACCCTCCCCTAGTCACACCCTCTCTCCACCCCCAGCCCCTGCCCGCACCCAGGCACAGGAAGCCTGGCAGTCTGAGGTTTGCCGGTCTCTGGGGAGAGAGGCCTCATGTGTCTGGAGCCTTTGAGGCCTCCTTGCCAGGATGGCTGACAGTTTGCAGGGATTAGAGTCTCTGCCCTGGACTCTTCGGGGTTCAATGGCAAAAGGTACAGGGGAGGAAAATGGTCTGAGTAAGTCTTAGAGCCCAGTATGGGCAAACACAATGAGCTCTAGTCATGCTGCTGTGTGGCAGACCTTCTCCCAGGGCAGGAGATATGGATGGAAGCCCAGTGAGGTTAATATGTCAGAGATTCAGTCCATGTTTGTCTGGCTTCTGTGTTTTTCTCCTTCTTCCCATGAAGCGTTTAAGTTCATTCGACACCTATTTACTGAGCATCCATCATGTGTATCCCCGTGATACAGCAGTGAACAAAACACTGACATCTTCACCCTTGTGGTAGGGACATTCGTGAGGAGGAAGAGGAGGCAGAGGACACCCTGAATAAGTAGGATGTGTAGTGTGATGGAAGGTGATACGGGACATGGAGGAGAACACAGCAGAAGCAGGGGAGAAGGTGTGGGGGTCAGAGGATGGGCTTCAGATTCAAATAAGGGGATCATGGGAGTCCTCCCCGAGAAGGTGACGTCTAAGTAAAAAACGGAGGAGGAAAGGGTATGAGCCATGCATTGACCTGGAGAGGAATGCTCCAGGCAGCAGGAATAGCTGGTGCAAACGCCCTGTGGCAAGAGAATGCCTGACCTGTTGGAGGAGCATCAAAGAAGCCAGAGTAGCTAGGGAGAAGTGAGCAGGACAGATGAGGTCAGAGAAGGTGCCGCAGGCCAGGTCACATGGCCCTCGGAAGGGCTCTACTCTGAAAACAACGGGAAACCATTGGCGCATAGAAGTTATAAGTGAGGAATTAGAAACAGTCAGTGTGTAGGGATACTATACTGATTTCTGGAGTCCGTGTTGGGATTAGAGTTCTTCCCTGCTGCCCTCAAAGAAAATAGAACACCCAGAAATGCTCACACAGTGAACAGCAGAAAATATTATTTTAGAGCAGCTAAATAACAGGGCAAATTAATAACAGTGGTTAATGGCACCCTTTGTTTTTTATCTCTATTGTTTTAAAATGTTATCATAAAGATAATTTGTGCCCCTGGTTAAAATAAAATCAGAACAAGGAAGAAAATAATGTTAAAGAATAAATTTGGCTGGGCATGGTGGCTCGTACTTGTAATTCCAGCACTTGGGGAGGTCGAGGTGGGAGGACCACTAGAGACCAGAGCGGTCCTCGGCTCATGCCCCGTAGTTATTCCCACAGAGGAGGAGACAGTGGTGCTGGAGGATTCAATCCTTTGCCCGTGAGCACACAGTGGCAGAAGTAAGATCTTTGCGGCCGCGCATAATGATCCATGACACGGTGTTCCTGTCCCCGACTGGAGGCGCCATGGGCTGCCTCCACTTCTTCAGATTATACACAACACTTCCGGGAACATCCTTGTACATGTAGCTCTGTTCCCTGGAGCATCTGTAGGTCGGATGATTAGAAAAACTGAGGCAGGCTGGGTGCCAGGGCGCATGCCTGTAATCTCAGCACTTTGGGAGGCCAACCTGGGAGGATTGCTTGATCCCAGGAGTCCGAGACCAGCCCGGGCAACATACCGAAACCTCGTCTCTATAAAAAAACTTTTAAAATTAGCTAGGTTTGGTGGCATGTGCCTGTCATCTCAGCACTTTGGGAGGCCAGCCTGGGAGGATCGCTTGACCAACCTGGACAACATAGCGAAACCTCATCTCTACAAAAAAATAAAACAAAATTAGCTGGGCATGGTGGTGCACACCTGTAGTCCCAGCTACTCCGATGCTGACATAGAAGGGTCACCTGAGCACAGGAGGTCGAGGCTGTGATGAACCGTGATCGTCATGATCATGCTACTGCGCTTCAGCCTGGGCAACAGAATGAGACTCCGACTCAAAAAATAAATTACAACTTTTTTTTTTTTTTT
>NW_007247460.1:499480-500839 GCF_000164805.1 Carlito syrichta
CCAGCAGAGCCTCGACCTGCTGGGCTCTGGCGATCCTTCCACCTCAGCCTTCCAAGTAGCTGGAACTACAGGCACACGCTACCACCCCCGGCTAATTTTTTTATTATTATTTATTGTAGAGATGAAGTCTCGCCTGCCCAGGCGGGTCTCGAACCCACGGGCTCAGGCAATTCACTCACCTGGGCCTCCCAAAGCGTGGGATTACAGGCTGAGCCACCGAGCCCGGCCCATGCCTAGTTTTAAGTCTGACAGACCCAACCCTTCAGAAAGACTACCAATTCATACCTCTCTAGTAGGGCATTCTAGTCCCTATTTCTCCACAACCTCCTCAGTACCTGGTATTATCCGTCTTTTGCATCAGCGTCAACTGGTTAGTAAAAAGCAGCACGTTCTGTATAGGAAGGAAACTAACATGCCTCTATGCAGGTCTGGGTCTGGCACTCCATACACATCATCTCACTCGGTCTCCGCAGCCGTACTCCATGGTGGGTATCACAACAAAGCGGAGGCTTGGAGAGGCGAAGGCGTTTACCCAAGACCCTTAAAGTAGAAAGTGAAGATCCTTGGCCTTCTACAGCCCCTCCTCTCACTGGAGCCATTTGGCTGGGTCTATGCAGGAAGCTTCCTCAGAACAGTACCTTGAGAAAGGCTTGGAGGGAGAAAAGAGGCCAAGAGATGACAGGTGGAAATATGTAAATCTTAGAGTAACACCTGTCACTTCAGAAGTGGTCAGCGGATGTTTAACATTATTCTCTTGAGTCGGTCACCCTGGATTTTTTTTTTTGTCAGGATCTCACACTGATGCCCAGGCTGAAGTACAGTGGCACAATCACAAAGATCACAGCTCACCACAGCCTCGACTTCCCCTCCAGGGCTCAGGCGATCCTTCTGCCTCAACCTCCCAAGTAGAAAGGACTACAGGCACATGCCACCATGCCAAGCTAATTTTTTTTTTAATTTTTTGTAGAGATGAGGTCTCACTATGTTTCCCAAGCTATTCTTGAACTCCTGAGCTCAAGCAGTCCTCCCTCCTTGGCCTCCCAAAACACTGGGATTGTAGGCATGAACCACCATGCATGGACCAACCTTGGCTTTTAGTGCTGGGTATTGAGTCAGTGACAACTCTTAGAGTGAGGATTGTTATCCTGTGTCCACAGCTGTTATCAGGCAGGATTCTTCTGGATATGTGATCAAGCCAAACTCAAATGACTTAAAGAAGAAGGTATTAGCCGGGCTCAGTGGCTCAGCCTGTAATCCCGCGCCTTTGGGAGGCTGAGATGAGTGGATTGCCCGAGCCCGCAGGTTCGAGACCCGCCTGAGCAGCGAGACCTCATCTCTACATAAATCAAAAAATCAGCC
>NW_007247460.1:500859-503118 GCF_000164805.1 Carlito syrichta
CAAAAAAAAAAAAAAAAAAAGAAGAAGCAGGTATTTATTGGCTCACATGGCCACAACTCCAAGGATGGCTGCCCAGAGGGAAATGAGGGGAAAAAAGAAGCACACTGGCTCCTTGCTGGGCCTCCTAACTTCTGACTTTGCCAAGGAAAGCCTGAGGCCCAGGAGAATTCTGGGAAGGCTTAGTTTTCTCTCCCTCCTTTCTCAAAAGAGAATACAGTGAAGACTTGGCACACACACCATCTCCAAGACAGGAACTGACTCCAAGGGGTACTGCTGGTGGTGGAAGGAGCCCTGCAATGCAGCATGTATATATTGCACTCGGTGTGCAGAAGAGGACACAGGCGCTGAGGGACTTGAGGATGAACAAAGACCTTGTCTCCCAGATTGACAGTCCACCTGGGGAGAGGCTCAGCATCAGCATTCTAATGGGAAGAGAACCTGGGAAACCAGGCACATCCAGTCCAGCCTCAGCTCTGCCATTCATTTTTACATTTTCCAAACCTCTGTACCTTCACCTGAAAAACAGGAATAATACTTTTGCATCAAGACGGTTGTGAAGACTAGAAATGGGGTATAAAAACCACCTCAGGTTGGGCACCTCAGGTTCATGCCTATAATCCCAGCACTTTGAGAGGCCAAGGCAGGAGGATGTCTTAAGCCCAGGAATTTGAGACCAGCCTGGGCAACACAGCAAGACCCCATCTCTACAAAAAAATACAAAAAACATTAGCTGTCTGTAGTAGTGGACCTGTAATCCCAGCACTTTGGGAGGCCGAGGTGAGAGGTTTGCCTGAGCCTGGGAGTTCGAGACCAGCCTGGGCAACTTGGTGAGACCTCATCTCTACAAAAATCACAAAAATTAGCCAGGCATAGTGACGTGCGTCTGTAGTTCCAGCTACTTCAAAGGCTGAGGTTGAAGAATCGTCTAAGCTCAGCAGGTTGAGACTGTGGTGGCAGTGAGGGTGAAATTCCAACTCAAAAAAAGAGGGGGGGCACCATAGCCAGCACATAGTAAGTGTGCAGTCATGACTTTTTTTTTTTTTTTTGAGTAGGCATCTCCACCCCGGCTGGAATGCAGTGGCATGCTCATGGCCTCCGCAGTCTCGTCCTGCTGGGCTCAGGTGATCTTCTGCCTCAACCTTCCAAGTAGCTGGCACCACAGGTGCAAAATACCACACTCAGCTAATTTTTTGATTTATTGTAGAGACGAGGTCTCACCAAGTTACCCAGGCTGGTCTCGAACCCCTGGACTCAGGCAATCCTCTTGCCTCCGCCTCGCAAAGTGCTGGGATTACAGGCATGAGCCACCATGCTGGCAGTTGTCACTATTTTTGATCATTCACACTGCCTGTGTTAACTGCTACAGTGGAATTATCCCAAGGCAAATTTATTTTCACCAGATCTCCTTGTTCAAATATCATGGATTTGTTTAATGAACCCGCATTTCCCATGCACACCATCATGCCCTTGCCCTCCCTGTCTCATGGACCACTCTTCATGACACTTCTTTGAGCTCTCTCCACTCCTGTCTCTTGAGGGTCCCTTCCAGGAGCAGGCACACTGGGGTGCTGGCATACTGCAACCTTTGATGGAAACCATGATAAAGTTTGGGCTTCTGCCTTAGGGTGGCAGACTGCCTCCCTGCAGACACCCCGCATCGTGGGAAGTACATGGGCTTTGGAAGCTGACAAAGGTGGATTTGAATCCAGGCTCCCGCTCACTGGTCTACCTATGTCCCTCTTTTTTCCCATTTCTCTCCCGCTTGTTCGCCCCTCTGACCCTTTAGTCCTCTTGGGGGCTGTGGAGCTGCCAGAGTATATTTAGGTCTTAGGGTAGGGTACACAGGGGAGGGGCCTCTGTGCTTACAGGGAGTCCTACCAGGCCTGTCCCCACTTAGATTTGTCCTTGCTCCTGTTTGTGGAAAGGATGTGAGGGGAGCCCCTTGAGCCCTTGGTTCTTAGGTGAGGTACTGAATTCCTTGGATCTCAGTCTGCTTGTCTGTAGAAAGAGGACGCCAATATATAATGAAGTGATTAGCTGCCTGGGTTTGAGTCCCAGCTCTGCCAGCTGTGACCTTGGGTGAGAATCACGACCCTGGGGCAAGACGGGGAAATGAGTAGTTGTTACAGGGGTGGAGTGACTATGTAAAGCGCTTAGCTCAGTGCTTGGCACATAGTAAGTCTAAAGATTTTAGTTTAGTTTTTTTTTTTTTTTGAGTTGGAGTCTCACTCGGTCGCCCAGACTGGAGTGCAGTGACCG
>NW_007247460.1:503279-509075 GCF_000164805.1 Carlito syrichta
ACTCACCTCAGCCTCCCAAAGGCGCGGGTTTACAGGCTGAGCCACCGAGCCCGGCTCAAGATTTTAGTTATTACTGAACGACTTTGTATGTGGAGAACTCAGCAGGGTGGATGGGGATGAAGGGAGCAGCCCTTCGGCCCCGTTTTGGTGGGAGCTCAGGAAGACACGTTGCCACTCTACTCTGTCCCAGGTGCTGTCCCACAATCTGTACACAGTCCTGAACATCCCCCATGACCCCGTGGCCCTGGAGGAGCACTTCCGAGATGATGACGATGGCCCAGTGTCCAGCCAGGGCTACATGCCCTACCTCAACAAGTACATCCTGGACAAGGTGGGGCCTGGCTTGTGGGGGGCACCTCTGATTTCTCCCAACGTCCCCAGCCTGGCCAGCACCCCCGTACCTTGCCCCTCCAGCTGTCCTTCCCCAATAATCTCCCGCTTCTACCTGTTCTACCCATTCCTGCTCTCCCATCTCCGTCTCTCTCATCCCAGCCAACTGCCCCCCTCCTTGTTCCCCTCAACTCACCCTCCGTGTCCCTCTTCTCTAGCCTAGCCTCCACCCTCCCCATAACCTTCCACCCCATCCCTGCCCAGGCCCACCTCTGGCTTCCAGCTACCACCTACAAAGGACTCCCCAACCCCCTCCCTACTGTTCCCCTGCTCTTCCCACCTGTCACATCTTCCCAGGTCCTCACTAGCTGTCGAGTCCCTGCTGGACTTCCCTCCTTTCTCCCTGGCTGAGGGAGTAGAGTTTCTCTGTTGTCAGGGAACTTGGGTGAATGTGGACGTGCTAGGGGGATGGGGTGGTGGGAACCAGTAGTTATCTGGTAATCGGCTCAGGGATTCCTCAAGTTAGGGCCCTGGACTTGGCCAGGTGGGGAGCAGGGGTATGGACGAGCCCAAGAAACCTAGCCTGAACCTAGTGTAGGGGCAGAGCAGAGCTGGACAGCCAGCTGACACACAGTCCTGATGGCAGGTGGAAGAGGGGGCTTTTGTTAAAGAGCACTTTGATGAGCTGTGCTGGACCCTGACGGCCAAGAAGAACTATCGGGCAGATAGCAACGGAAACAGCATGCTCTCCAGTCAGGATGCCTTCCGCCTCTGGTGTCTCTTCAACTTCCTGTCTGAGGACAAGTACCCTCTCATCATGGTTCCTGATGAGGTGAGAGTGATGGCAGCCCCAGGGACTGAATCACTTGGGGCTAGGCCTCAGCAAAACCGTGCAGGAGGCCAAGTCACCTTCTGTACCTGTCCACGTCCCCTTTCTCCACTGTCTCTGCTGCGGGCAGTTCTAGGTGTCTGGAGACACAGGGGACCTGTCCTCACCCCGTGTCTCCAGATACCTAGAACCGCCCTCAGCAGAGCAACTGTGCCCTTCTTCCAGGAGAATCGAAACTACACTTCCATCAGGGATCTTCTAGCCCTCAGCTGAGGAAAATTATCTTCAAATTCTGGTTACACAGAGGTCTAAATGCCTTATATGTTACTAAGCATTTTTGAGTGAGAACTTTTTAGATCAAGTAGCAGGATTTTAAGGACTGTAACTCTTGGAAGGGTGCTTTTTTATTTTGGTTTGTTTTTGAGTCGAGGTCTCACTCTGTTGCCCAGTCTGGAGAGCAGTGGCATACTCACAGCTACTGCAGCCTCGACCTGCTGGGTTCAGGCGATCCTTCCGCCTCAGCCTTCCAAGTAGCTGGGGCTACAAGCATGCACCATCAGGCCCAGCTAATTTATTATTACTATTTTTATTTTTAGAGATGAGGTCTCGCCATGTTGCCCAGGCTGGTCTCAAACTCCTGGGCTCAGGCAATCCTCTAGCTTCAGCCTCCTAAAGCACTGGGATTACAGGCATGAGCCACTGTGCCCAGCCAGGTACTTATTATGTTTTATTTACCTTTGCCACTTCTTCAGGATAGAAAGGGTGCTTTATAAGGGGAAAGGACAACTTCCTGAGACAGAAAGTTACCCCAAATCGGCAACCAAGTCTGGTCCTGGTTCCAGATTCTCCCTTTTTAGTCTTTCTCCTGGAGAGCCATGACAGACACAGCTCAGGACTCCAGAGAGAAGCCATCCTGAAAGAAAAGGCCAGGAATCTGGCCCCTACCTCCTCGACTCATGGGTGAAGTCAGGGAAGCCATTTTCCCTTCCACCTACACCCTCCTCTTTTCCCTACTTCTCTCCCTGCCCATTCACCCCTCAAACCCTTTAGCCCTCTTGGGGGAGGTGGAGATGCCAGGGGGTATTTAGGTCTGAGGGTAGGGTACACAAGGAGGGGCCTCTGTGCTTACAGGAAGTCCTAGCAGGCCTGACTCCACTCAGATCTGTCCTTGCTCCTGTTTGTGGGAAGGGTGGTAAAGGGAGCCACCTGAGCCCTGAACTAGTAGTACTCTCCACTAAATACCCGGCTGAGACCCAGCAGCCCCAGAATGGCTTCTTTTTTTTTTTTTTTTTTTGAGTTGGAGTCTCGCTCTGTCACCCAGACTGGAGTGCAGTGGCCGCTCCCGGCCACCGCAGCCTCGCCTGCTGGGCTCCGGCGATCCTTCCGCCTCAGCCTTCCGAGTAGCCGGAATTACAGGCGCGCGCTACCACGCCTGGCTGATTTTTTTATTTATTGTAGAGATGAGGTCTCGCTGCCCAGGCGGGTCTCGAACTCACGGGCTCAGGCAATTCACTCACCTCAGCCTCCCAAAGGCGCGGGATTACAGGCTGAGCCACCGAGCCCGGCTCCCAGAATGTCTTAAAGAGTTTCCCAAGAAGCTGCTAGGGCAAGTGAGGGACATGTGTCCTTCTGCATGGACACTCGACTGGCTGGCTGCCCTTGTCACATCCCTGCTAGTCAGGGCATGGTGTCCTCTCAGAGGCCAGGAGGCCACTTACTTCTGTGATCGTCATCCAGTGTGAACACACTGAGGCAGGATGTACCCCAACCACCACTTCCGGTTCCTCTCTACTGGTTTCCTGTCCCTGCCCTGCTTACCTCCACCTCTGAGCCCCTTCCCCTCCCACAAGAGAAGGATCCCCAGGGCTGGGGACTGGGGCTTGGAATAAGGACTCAAACCGGATTCAGGAGCTCCAACCCAAGGTCTGGCTGCCCCAATTTGCTATGTGTCTTAGAGCAAGTCACTTGCCATTGGGGCCCTGGTTTTGTCATCTTCAAAGTGAAGGTATTGGATGAGAGGACCCTCGCCCCCCCCTTGACACTTTCTATCATTTACTGCCTCTGCTTGGCCCACCTTCACCCTGCCTGTAATTTAAGACAGGAAGGGATGGGACTGGTGGCTGGGGAGGGGGAGAGAATGACTGCTGGGGTTGGGGCTCCAGGAGTCCCCTCCCAAATCCCCATCCTGGTCTCCAGCAGCGTTTGGTCCCCTGGCCCCCCAACCGTCTGTCCCTGGTCCCCTCTGCCCTGGCTCTGGGCGCCAGATGGGAGAGCCACCTGGTGTTGGCACTGACAGCGTGGCCTGCTGTGGTCACCCCCCCCACTTCACCCCCGCCTTTTCCTGCTCCAGGTGGAATACCTGCTGAAGAAGGTGCTCAGCAGCATGAGCTTGGAGGTGAGCTTGGGTGAGCTGGAGGAGCTGCTGGCCCAGGAGGCTCAGGCGGCCCAGACCATCGGGGGGCTCAGCGTCTGGCAGTTCCTGGAGCTCTTCAACTCGGGCCGCTGCCTGCGGGGCGTGGGGCGGGACACCCTCAGCATGGCCATCCACGAGGTCTACCAGGAGCTCATCCAAGATGTCCTGAAGCAGGTCAGCCAAGCTGGGAGCTAGGGGAGGGGCACAAGGACGGAGGCGGGGGTGAGGACTGCGCAACCTCTGACTTTACTGTGGCTTGCAGGGCTACCTGTGGAAGCGAGGGCACCTGAGGAGGAATTGGGCCGAGCGCTGGTTCCAGCTGCAGCCCAGCTGCCTCTGCTACTTTGGGAGTGAAGAGTGTAAGGAAAAGAGGGGCACCATCCCGCTGGATGCACACTGCTGTGTGGAGGTGAGGTCCCCAGATGGATGTGAGGACAAGGGCTCAGGCAGAGGGCGAACGGAGAAGAGCCACAAAGTTCTGCCTGGATTCGAGTAACCCAAATGTATCTGGGTGCCTCAAGCCATTATCATCCATGTCAGCCTTTAAAAAAACTAAAATTGCAGGATTGCCTGAGCCTACGGGTTCGAGACCAGCATGGGCAACTTGGTGAGACCTCATCTCTACAATAAATCAAAAAATTAGCGGGCGTGATGGCGCACTCCTGTCGTTCCAGCTACTTGGAAGGCTGAGGCAGAAGGCTTGCCTGAGCCCAGCAGATCGAGACTGCGGCAGTCGTGAGAGTGCCACTGTACTCCAGCCTGAGTGACAGAGTGAGACTCCAACTCAAAAAACAAACAAAAAATAAAACAAAACTAAAATTGCAACTCAGATACCAAAGTCATTGGTGAATAATATGGATTTTGGTAAAGATTTCAGAGGCAATGGCTTATGTCTACACTATACAGAAAATCTTTCTAAAAATCCTTCTTAAAGTTCTTTCTCCTTCACCCAAATTCCATTCCTTTTAGACTCCCTCCATTCCCTGCTTCTCTCCCTCTTCCCCTGCCTCTTTCTCACTTGGCTCTGTCCATTATTATTTTAGAGGCTTAAAACAACAATTATTGATTGATTGATTGATTGATTGGCAGGAGCTCGTCCTGTCTCCCAAGCTGGAGTGCATGGTGCAATCACAGCTTATTGCTGCTTCGACTCCTGGCCTCAAGCAATCCTCCTGCCTCAACTCTCGAATAGCTAAGGACTACAGGTGTTGCCACCACACTAGACTAATTTTTGTATTTTTTGTAAAGACAGGGTTTCACTATGTTGCCCAGGCTGGTCTCAAACTCCGGGCTCAAGCAATCCTCCTGCCTCTGCAAAGTGCTGGGATTACAGGCATAAGCCACTGTACCCGGCCTTTCAAATAACAATGCTTTTTATCTATCTATCTATCTATCTATCTATCTACCTACCTACCTACCTACCTATATCTATCTATCTATTTATTTATTTATTTATTTTGAGTTGGAGTCTCACTGTGTCGCCCAGACTGGAGTGCAGTGGCCACTCCCGGCCACCGCATCCTCGACCTGCTGGGATCCGGCGATCCTTCCGCCTCAGCCTTCCACGTAGCCGGAACTACAGGCATGTACTACCACACCCGGCTGATTTTTTGATTTATTTTTGAGTTGGAGTCCCACTCCATCGCCCAGGCTGAAGTGCAGTGGCACGCTCATGGCCACCCCCGTGTCGACCCGCTGGGCTCCAGCGATCCTTCCACCTCAGCCTTCCAAGTAGCCAAAACTACAGGCACGCACTACCACACCCGGCTAATTTTCTATTTATTGTAGAGATGAAGTCTTGCCAAGTTCCCTGGGCTGGTCTTGAACCTGTGGGCTCAGGCAATCCATTCACCTTGGTCTCTCAAAGTGCTAGGATTACAGGCTGAGCCACTGAGCCCGATATATATATTTATATTTGTATTTATATTTATATTTACTTCCGCCAGAACTACTTGGAAGGCTGAGGCGGAAGGATCGCCAGAGCCCAGCAGGTTGATGCTGGGGGTGGCCGAGAGCATGCCACTGCACTCCAGCCTGGGCAACAGAGTGAGACTCTGACTCAAAAAAATAAATAAATAAAATATATGTATATGTATATGTTTATGTACATAAACTGTATGCTTGTACCCATTCATCAGCTTCTCTTAATCCCTCCTCCCCCCTACTCTTCTGGCCTCTGGCAACCACTAATCTACCTAACTCTTCATAAAAGCCTCAGCCTGCT
>NW_007247460.1:509217-512066 GCF_000164805.1 Carlito syrichta
CACCTCAGCCTCCCAAAGGCACGGGATTACAGGCTGAGCCACTGAGCCCGGCTCAATTTTAACCATTTAAGCATATAGTTCAGTGGCATTAAATTTATTCACAAATTTTAAAATTTGATACATAATACATATTTTCAGGGTACATATGATAATTTAAGACATTTGTAGAATTTGGTTTTTTGTTTGTTTTTGAGATAGCAGGATTTATTGAGAGGACAGAGAAGCTCCCACAGTGGGAAGGGACCCGAAGGGTTGCCCCCATTCATAGAATTTGTAAAGATCAAGTCAGGCGCTGTGGCTGAAGCCTGTAAATCCCAGCACTTTGGGAGGCTGAGGCGAGAGGATTGCCTGAGTCCAGGGTTTCGAGACCAGCCTAGGCAACTTGGTCTATATGTCTGTTTTTATACCAGCTGATTTTGTTACTATAGCTTTGCAGTTTGTTTGGTTTTTTTGAGTTGGTGTCTCACTCTGTCACCCAGGCTGGAGTACAGTGACACACTCATGGCCACCCCAGTGTCAACCTGCTGGGCTCTGGCGATTCTTCTGCCTCAGCCTTCCAAGTAGCCGGATCTATAGGCATATCCTACCACACCTGACTAATTTTTGATTTATTGTAGAGATGAGGTCTCGCCAAGTTGTCCAGGCTGGTCTTGAACCCATGGGCTCAGGCAATCCACTTGCCCTGGCCTCCCAAAGTGCTGGAATTACAGGCTGAGCCATTGAACACAGCCTGTAGTATATTTTGAAGTCAAGTGGTGTGATACCTCCAGCTTTGTTCTTTTTGCTCAGGATTGCTTTGGCTATTCGGGATCTTTTGTGGTTCCACATTAATTTTAGTATTTTTTTTTTCTATTTCTGTGAAGAATGTCATTGGTATTTTGATAGGGATTGCATTTAATCAGTAAATTGCTTTGGAGAGCTTTGTTATTTTAACAATATTATTTCAATCCATAAGCGTAGAATTTATTTCCATTTTTTGTGTCCTCTTCATTTCTTTCATCAGTGTTTTATCGTTTTCTATGTATAGATCTTTCACTTCTTTGGGTAAGTTTATTCATAGGTATTTTACATTCTTTGAAGCTATTGGAAATGGGGTTGCTTTCTTGATTTCTTTTTCAGATTGTTTGCTGTTAGCATATATAAATGCTACTTATTTTGCATGTCGATTTTGCTAAATTTATTTATCATGTCTAACAGTTTTTTTGATCAAGTCTTTGGACTTGTCTGAGTATAAGATTATCTACAAACAAGTCTAATTTGACTTTTTTTTTCAATTTGGATGCCCTTTATTTCTTTCTCTTGCCTAATTTCTCTGGCTGGAACTTCCAGTATTTTGTTGAAAAAAAAAATGTTATGAAAGTGAGCATTCTTTTCTTTTTCCAGATCTTAAAGGAAAAGTTTTCAGTTTTTCTCCAATCAGTGCAATATTAGCAGTGGGTTTGTCATATATAGCTTGTATTATGTTGAGTATGTTCCTTCTACGCCTAGTTCATTGAGGGTTTTTATCATAAAGGAATGTTAAATACTTTTTCAACATCTATTGAAATGATCGTATGATTTATGGTTTTGGTTCTGTTAATGCGATATATCATGTTTATTGATTTGCATATGTTGAACTATCCTTGCATCCCTGGGATGAATCCCACTTATTCATGATAAATTATCTGCATTCACAATATTGCACAACCATCATTACTGTCTATTTCCAAACTTTGTCATCACCCCAAACAGATATTCTGTATCCATTAGGCAATAATTCCTAATTCCCTCTCCCCCCAACCCAACCTCTGGTAACCTCTATTCTGCTTCCTGTCTTTATGAATTTGCCTATTCATATAAGTGGAATCATACAACATTTGACCTTTTGTGTCTGGCTTTTTCACTTAGCATAATGTTTTCAAGCTTCATCTGTGTTATAGAATGTATCAGAATTTCAGTTTTTAAAAAGGCTGAAATAATATTCCATTGTATGGATATCCCACATTTTATTTATCCATTCATCTGTTGATGGAATTGAGTTGTTTCCACCTTTTTTGCTATTGTGAATGATGCTGCTTTTACTATTCACAGTTTCTCTGTGGACAAGTTTTCATTTCTCTTGGGTATGTACATACCTAGGAGTGGAGTTGCTAGATCATCTGATAATTCCAGCTTTTTGAGGAACTGCCAAACTTTTCCTCAGTGGCCACATCATTTTACATTCTCACCAGTGGTATATGAGGATTCCAGTTCCTCCACATCCTTGCCAACACTTGTTATTTTACATTTTTAAAAATTACCATAGTCCATCTAGGCTCTATCCATTCTTGTCCCATAAGGCGTTGCTGTGAAAAGAGCACAGATCGAGGCAGAAGTCCCAGCTTCACCACTAACAGGTAGTGTGAGGTAGAAAAGTTCCTGGACCTCTTAGAGCCTCAGTTTCTGTCTCTGTAAAGTGGAGCTAGTAATGCCTGCCTGGCAAGGGCATATAGGAGTGAAGAAAGCGGTGCATATAGAACGCTAGTAGAGACTCTAGAACAGAAACTCAATTTGTGGTAACTATTATTTTCCAAGAAATGTAAACTTAATGGAGGCAAGGATTTGGCCTGTTAGGCACACCTCATTATGCCAGACCCCTAGAACAGTGATTGACACTCAATAAATATCTGTGGAATGAACGAAAAAACTTTCTCAATAGGCAGCACTATTGTGGTGTGATTGGTTATGGACAGTGAGGGTCCTGTCACTGGAAATGTTCAGGCATGATCTGCATAGACACTACTGAGTGGCAGCTGGAGCGATACCAAGATGAAAATGACCTAGGCTGGGTGCGGTGGCTCATGCCTATAATCCTAGCACTTTGGGAGGCC
>NW_007247460.1:512086-512902 GCF_000164805.1 Carlito syrichta
CATGCCACTGCCCTCCAGCCTGGGTGACAGAGTGAGACTTCAACTCAAAAGAAAAAAAGAAAATGATCCAACCCAACTTTCAAACAGCAAAGGCCACAGCGTTTCAGGGACACAAGTGCCCCCATGACGAACTGTCCAAGCCAGGCCACACAGGCTCCTGGCAGTGGGGGGCATGTCCCAAGGGAAGACAGTCAGCCAGGAGGGCAGGTACTTGAACTGGAGCATCCTTGGGACAGGTGTGGCCCCGGGCCCTGACTCCATTGAGGCCAGCCTGGACTTGCCCTGTCCCAGGTGCTGCCGGACCGCGACGGAAAGCGCTGCATGTTCTGTGTGAAGACAGCCACCCGCACGTATGAGATGAGCGCCTCGGACACGCGCCAGCGCCAGGAGTGGACGGCCGGTGCGTGCTCGCTAGGGGGCTGGGCCTCCGGCGCGCCTCCGTGAGAAAGGGGCCATAAGACGGCCCAGCGGTGGGCTAGGCCCCGCCTGACCCGCGACCCTCTCGCCCTCCTCCACAGCCATCCAGACTGCGATCCGGCTGCAGGCCGAGGGGAAGACGTCGCTGCACAAGGACCTGAAGCAGAAGAGGCGCGAGCAGCGGGAGCAGCGGGAGCGGCGCCGGGCGGCCAAGGAGGAGGAGCTGCTGCGGCTGCAGCAGCTGCAGGAGGAGAAGGAGCGGAAGCTGCAGGAGCTGGAGCTGCTGCAGGAGGCGCAGCGGCAGGCCGAGCGGCTGCTGCAGGAGGAGGAGGAGCGGCGCCGCAGCCAGCACCGGGAGCTGCAGCAGGCGCTGGAGGTCCAGCTGCGCGAGGCGGAGCA
>NW_007247460.1:512922-521236 GCF_000164805.1 Carlito syrichta
CAGCCTCCCGGGCTTGCAAGGGAGCCGGCACAGGCCCCAGAGCGGCCATGCGGGCGGCGGAGCCTCCAGGGCATGGCCGCTCAGCTCCCAGCTCCCTTCCTGGTGGAGGACACTGCCCAGGGGGCCAGGAGGGGAAGGACGCCTGCCGCCCCCAGCCCCACGGCCCTCACCTGTCGCCACAATGGCTCTGAGGCCTCAGGAGCGTGGACACGCTGCCCACGACCCAGTCCAGGGCGCCGCAGCTGCTGGGTCCGGTCATAATGCCCCGTGTCCGGGCTGCGTGTCCTCGCAGGACCTCCTGGGAGGATCGAGGCTCGGAGAGGGGAGGCTGCTTGCGCCAACGACCCCGGGCCCGAGTGGCGGCCGCAGGCCTGGGGAGCCGGGTCGGACCCTGGGGCCAAGGGGCCCGGAGGCCAGGCAAGGACTCGGTCCTGTGGCCCGAGGGAGCACTGTGGCGTTGTATAAATCCCTACGTGAAGCCGGGCTCGGCGGCTCGGCGGCTCGGCCGGTAGTCCCGCGCTCTGGGAGGCCGAGGTGAGCGGATGGCCTGAGCCCGCGGGTTCGAGGCCCGCCTGGGCAACTTGGCGAGCCCTCATCTCTGCAGTAAATCAAAAAAGTGAGCCGGGCGTGGTAGCGCGCGCCTGTCGTTCCAGCTACTTGGAGGGCTGAGCGGAAGGATCGCGGGAGCCCAGCGGGTCGAGGCTGCGGTGGCTCTGAGCATGCCCCTGCTCCAGCCTGGGCGACAGAGTGAGACGCCAATTTTAAAAACATGGAAAGAAGGAAAGAAAGAAAGGGGGAGAGGGGACAGCCCTTTGTCAGGGGCGAGGCCTGTGGCTGAGTCGAGACCTGGGGGCGGGAACCTGGCCGAGCGATGGGGCGAGCCTGGGAGACGACTGAGGGGCGGGGCTTGGGCCCGCCTCAAGGTTGGAATAGACCTGAACCGAGTCTAAAGGGAAACAGTTTGGGGAATGTAAGACGGAAGGTAAGCGGGGTCAGGATCTGCCTCTTAGGAACCCTGTGATCTCAGGCAAGTTGATTAGCCTTATCAGTAAAATGTTGATGCGAACAGAACTTTGCTCATAGAGATAGGGTGAGGATTAAATAAGGAAACACTTGTCAACTGTTCAATAACTTTTCGTTGTGGTAATATAATTACAGCCACCTTCCTCGCACCACTCATAATTAAAACATATTACATTTTTACATATTATAATAATTAGTATTAAAGCTGGGCTAGGAAGGTGACAATACTGTTTTTACTATGTTATTTAATTATTATGTAATATAGTATACTATTTAATTGTGTATTATAATATATAGTAATTGCTAAGGCTGGTTCTAGGAAGGGAGTCACTTGAGCCCTCTGCTCCATGTGACATCTGTTCACTGACCATTATCTGCCCCAGTCAGGCTCTCAGAAGGGGGTCAGATCAGGAAATCCCGGCATCAAGGAATCCATCCCCCAGACCCTCACCCCCAGGTAGCCTAGCTGGGGGTCTGGCAGAGCCCTGGGGGAAGGGCCACATACCCACATTCCTCACCCCCACCCAAGACCCCAGTGACCTGGCTCTGTGTCCCGGGCAGGCCCGGGCCTCCATGCAGGCTGAGATGGAGCTGAAGAAGGAGGAGGCTGCCCAGCAACGGCAGCGCATCAAGGAGCTGGAGGAGATGCAGCAGCGGTTGCAGGAGGCGCTGCAGCTGGAGGTGAAAGCGCGGCGGGATGAGGAAGCCGTGCGCCTCGCCCAGACCAGGTAGGCCTGAGGAGCCCCTTCCGGTCCCCCCACCAACCCCGCTGGCTGAGCACCTGCGAGGTGCCTCGGCACTGGAGATGACACGGTGCATGCCTGGCAGACTGCTGGAGGAGGAGGAAGAGAAGCTGAAACAGTTGATGCAGCTGAAGGAGGAGCAGGAGCGCTACATCGAGCAGGCGCAACAGGAGAAGCAAGAGCTGCAGCAGGAGATGGCGTTGCAGAGCCGCTCCCTGCAGCAGGCCCAGCAGCAGCTGGAGGAGGTGCGGCAAAACCGGCAGAGAGCCGACGAGGACGTGGAGGTGAGGTCTGGGGTGGGGTAGGGTGGCGGCTGGCAGGGTACACTGATTGGCTGGCCTGTGGCTCTGGCGCCAGCTGCCTTTCCTCAAACCCGGGTCCCACCATCCCCAGTTGTGTGACCTCAGGCAGATTGCCTAACGTCTCTGAGTTTCAAATTTCTTATCTGGGAGAGGAAACCGGTAATAGCATTGTTGCAAACGTTAAATGAGCTAATATGTGATATTTATGGTGTAGTAAGAGCTGAAGAAGCATTCGCCCCTTTTTTTGTTAACATTTTTACGAATCTGGGCAAAATTTTTTCCTCCTACTTTCCCAAGCTCCTGTCTTGCTATCCCTGTACTTTGGCTCTACTCCTTGGAGCCCGAATCTCTATAGAAGAAGGATTCTTTGTTTTGTTTAAAAAAATTTTGTTTTGAGTTTGAGTCTCACTCTTGTCGCCCAGGATGGAGTGTGGTGGCATGCTCACAGCCACCCCAGCCTCAACCTGCTGGGCTCAGGTAATCCTTCTGCTTCAACCTTCCAAATAGCTGGAACTACAGACGCAGGCCACCACACCCGGCTAGTTTTTGTGATTTAGTGTAAAGATGAGGTCTCACCAGGTTTCCCAGGCTGATCTCGAACCCCCAGCCGGGCTCAGGCAATCCTCTTACCTTGGCCTCCCAAAGTGCTGGGATTACAGGCTTCACCACCGTGCTTGGCCTGTTTTAATTTTTGATGTTTTTTAAAAATTAATATTGGTGATTTTATTTTGCTTTGTTGGCTTACATAACCATTGTAAAAAAGTCCAACAAAGAACTATGTAGCATAGACAGGGAAGGTTCCTCCATGATCCCTCCAGCCCTCCACCCCGCAACCACTCTAATGGCTCTGTGAGTGGGGAAGCAGAGGTCCTTGCATAAGGTCCTGGAGAGGTGGTGGTGTCAGTGATTTAGAGCTTGATGTGTGTCCCTGGCATGTCACTTAGCTTCCTTTGCACTTGTTTGTTAACTTCTGCTTTGGCAGTTAAGTAAGATAATAAAGATACAAGACCAGGCACAGTGGTTCATGCCTGTAATCCCAGCACTTTGGGAGGTCAAGATGAGAGGATTACCTGAGCCCAGGGGTTTGAGACCAGCCTGGGTAACTTGGTGATACCTCATCTCTACAACAAATTTAAAAAAAAAATAGCCAGGCTTGGTGGTGCATGCCTGTGGTTCCAACTACTTGGAAGACTGAGGCAGAAGGATCACTTGAGCCCAGGAGGTCAACGTTGTGGTGGCTGTGAGCATGCCACTGTACTACAGTCTGGGCAACAAAGTGAGACTTCAACTCAAAAAAAAAAAAAAAAAGATGCTTACCACATCTTAGCTTCTCAAAACATGGAAATGATTATTATGATTATTTTTTATCCTTTGGGGGTTCATGAGTCCCAAGACATTGAAGGCACACTCTGCTCATGGACATAACTCTTTTTTTTTTTGAGTTGGAGTCTCACTCCATCACCCAGACCGGAGTACAGTGGCACACTCCTGGCCACCGCAGCCTCGACCTCCCCTTTCTGGGGAGATGAGCAGTAGCCTTGGTCAGATGTTAAGGGGCCTGAGAAGGGGCTCAGGCAATCCTTCCGCCTCAGCCTTCCAAGTAGCTGGAACTACAGGTGCGCGCTACCACACCTGGCTAGTTTTTGTTGTTATTGCTGTTGTTGTTGTTTTGTTTTTGTTTTTTTGACTTGGAGTCTCACTCTGTCGCCCAGATGGGAGTGCAGTGGCCGCTCCCGGTCACCGCAGCCTCGACCTGCTAGGCTTCAGCGATCTTTCCGCCTCAGCCTTCCAAGTAGCTGGAACTACAGGCACGGGCTACCATCCCCGGCTAATTTTTTGGTTTATTGTAGAGATGAGGTCTCGCCAAGTTGCCCAGGCGGGTCTCGAACCCGCGGGCTCAGGCAATCCACTCACCTTGGCCTCCCAAGGCACTGGGATTACAGGCTGAGCCAACAAGCCCGGCGGACATAACTCTTTATGAGCACATGTAGGTTTTTCTGGGGAGATGAGCAGTAGCCTTGGTCAGATGTTAAGGGTTCTGCGAACCTGAAAATCGAGAACCCCTGCCATGGATGGTGGTTCTGACCCACTCCCCTCTGGCCCTGCCCCCACAGGCTGCCCAGCGGAAGTTGCGCCAGGCCAGCACCAACGTGAAACACTGGAATGTCCAGATGAACCGGCTCATGCATCCCATTGAGCCTGGAGGTGAGAAGGGCTAGACCCTGGAGCATTCCCTGGAGTTGAGAGGGAGGTGGGGGTAGAAAGGGATACCTCCAGATCTCCAGGGACAGCAAAGGTAGGCCTGAAGGTCAGGATCTTCTCCTCTTCCCAAGAGTTGAGGTGAGGACTCTCTCCTCTGTGTGCCCCTCTCTCCTGACCTGCTTGCTTCTTTCTGCCAGATAAGCGTCCCATCACCAGCAGCTCCTTCACAGGCTTCCATCCCCCTCTGCTTGCCCGCCGTGACTCCTCCCTAAAGCGCCTGACCCGCTGGGGATCCCAGGGCAACAGGACCCCCTCACCTAACAGCAGTGAGCAGCAGAAGTCCCTCAATGGTGGGGATGAAGCTCCCGACCCAGCTTCCATCCCTCAGGAAGACAAACTGGATCCAGCACCAGGAAATTAGCCTTTCCTAGCCCTGTGTTCCTTCCGATGTCACATCCACCAGGACCTGGCCACAGCTGGTCTGTGGGTAACACACTAGTCCCTGCTTGGAGAGGGACCTGAGGTTCTGGTGCCTGGCCCGGTACCTCCAACCATAGAACAGTCCAGGATGGAACCTGGTTCATCTTTCACACCAGCTCCAAGCCCAGACCACGGATGCTGCCTAGAATGTTGATCCTTGAGAACTTGGCCCTGTGCTTTAGCCCCAAGGACCTGATGATCTGCGCTGGGGAGGACAGTGGACACACAAGTCAGGGGCCATCTGTCCCAGGCTGCCACCAAGTTGTGGAGGCTCGTTTCCAAATAAAGACGGCTCTTGGAATGAATGATTGGCTCAGGTCTGTGTCTCTCGCCTACCATATTCTCTTTCCCTCTCTCGAGTCCAGTTATAGGTCCCAAAGATTTAGTGCAGTGGTTAGGAATGCAGACCCTGGAGCTGGACTTCCTAGGTTCTGAACCCAGGTCTGCTACTTACTGACTAATTAACTTTGGTCAAGTTTCCTTACCTCTCCATCTTTCTGTTCCCATGTTGGTAAATTGGAGATGATAATCATGCCTACATTATAGGGTTATGTGAGGATAAGTGTTTGGCATGTGAGCGAGCACTAATACTAGTATCAGCCCCAAGTGTTTATTGAGCATCAGCTCTAGGCCCTGTGGTTTCCCTTTACTTAATTTGCATGACATCTCTAAGAGCTGAATATCACTATTGTCATTTTACAGATGGGAACGTTGAGGCTCAGGTAGATTCAGTAACTTGCCCAAAGTCTTTCAGTCTTGCTTTTCTTCCCATTTTCTCTGATTCATTGACCTTGTTGCCTAAGACAGAGATCTGGGAATCTAGGAAGTTTCACTTCCTCTCTCTCATCTCCCTCATCCAAAACTCATCATCAACAACATGCTCTCTCCTTCACACTCTCATATCTACCCCTCCTTTTCCATCCCCATGGCTACTGCCATGGCTGAGGTCTTTGTATCTTCTACCTGGGTATTGACCTTTTTAAAAAAAAATTTACTGTAGAGATGAGGTCTCGCCAAGTTGCCCAGGCTGGTCTCGAACCCATGGGCTCAGGCAATCCTCTCACCTTGGCCTCCCAAAGTGCTGGGATTATAGGCGTGAGCCACCGCGCCCGGCCACGGTATTGACTTTTGACTCCTCCATCCTGCCCCACCAATCACCAAGTCCAACTGATTGGATTTTCATGGTTACTCTCAAATCCACACTCTTGTGGCCATGTCTGTGGCCACTGCCCTGCCCTATTCTGGCCCTTGGCGCCTCCTAACTAGATAAGAGCACTGACCAAGTCTCCTTGCCAGACCCTCTCCCTGTTTGCCTGAATGGGATTTCTAAAATGCAGATTTGGCTAGGCATGGCGGCTCCCGCCTATAATCCTAGCACTTTGGGAGGCTGAGGCAGGAGGATTGCTTGAGGCCCTGTGTTTGAGACCAGTCTGGGCAACAAAGTGAGACCTTGTCTCTAAAAACAAAAAAAATTAGCTGGGCCTGGTAGCACACACCTGTAGTCCCAGCTATTCGGGAGGATTGCCTGAACCCAGGAGGTCAAGGCTGCAGTGAGCCAAGAGTGTGTCACTGCACTCCAGCCTGGGTGACAGAGTGAGACCTAGACTCAAAAAATTAAAAAACAAATGCAGGTTTGTCCTTGCCCTTCCCAGTTTCCAGTACCTCCATATCCTGGAGTTTTGATAGTCACATCCCCATTCCCATATGTGGTAGATGAGGACCATGGCGACCTGGCAGGGAGGGCCTCCTATGACAGTGTGAACTCGACTGTCTGCTTGACAGCTCCCTTCCTTTTTTTCCTCCAGGCTCTACATTGGCTGTCCTCTTCACCCCACTTCCTGCACCAGACTCCCTTACTAAACCCTTGAGTTCCTCCAGGGCAGGAACATACCTCCTTCAACATGTCCTCAGTATGAATGAATAAATTCTGAAGTGAGTGATTGGGTGTCACCCAGCTAAAAAGTGATGGAGTAGCTACGATTCAAACCCAAGTCCTTTCATTCACGCAACACATTTTTATTGAGCTCTTATTATATGCCAGGTATTGTGCTAGGTGCCGGCTGCGTGGCATAGAACAAAAGCAGACAGGGAGTTCCCAGCTCGAGCTCTCCCCAGCTGCGGCCCCCATCCACGCCCGAGCTGACTGTTGTGATCATCATTATTATTGCTTCCCGCGGAGCCCACGTCGCGCCCTCCTGCCCCTCCTGCCCTTCCATCCGGTCCAACACACGTGCACCATGGCGGAGTCTCCATCCCCGCGGGCCCACTGGCGTCAGAGGCCAAAGACCGCCGCCTTGTCAAGACCACCCTAGTGGGGCGCCAGCGGGGTGGGTGAGATCGGTGGTTCCCGCGTTGGCGAGGGCCGCTTGGCTTCGGGCAGGACGCGAGCGATCCCGCAGGGAGAGACGGACTCGTGGTGCGGGGATGCGTGGAGGCGCGGCAGAGCCACCCACCTCGCCTGGTGACCCGCTGCCCTCTGGAGGGACCTCACTCATCGCCCCCAGCCCCGCCTCAACAGAGAAGGAAACCGGGGTGCAGTGTGGCCAGGCGACTTTCTGGGGCTCCCCAGCACTATTGGGGTCTGAACCTCTAGAGGTGCCTGACGCTGGAATGGGGTGGTGAAGGACCCCTTCCTGGAGATCTCAGGATTAGAAAGATAGAGTCTGCTGGAAGGTTAGTGGCTCAGCCAGGGTGGGGGATGAGGGTGGAGCAAGTGACCCTCCTAGAGTGTAAAAAAATAAAATAAAAAGACAGAATTCCTGCCCTCCTGGCACTTGCATGCTGTCTCATATTAAACTTCATGTTTTACTTCTCAGAAGAAGGCATACAAGCAGCCAATAGACATGAAAAAATGCTCCGGCTCACTAACCACCAAAGAAATGCAAATTAAAACCACACTGAGAAACCACCTAACTCCAGTCAGGATGGCCATCATTAGTAACTCAAAAAAATGACAGATGCTGGAGAGGATGTGGAGAAAAAGGACAGCTTCTATATTGTTGGTGGAAGTGTAAACGAGTACAACCTCTGTGGAAAACAGTGAGGCGCTTCCTAAAAGATCTAAAAATCGACCTTCCATACGACTCAGCAATCCCCCTTCTGGGAATATACCCAGAGGAACTCAAATCATTCTACAAAAACAATACCTGTGCACACGTTTATTGCAGCATTATTCACAATAGCAAATACATGAAATCAACCATGCTGCCCATCAAAAGTGGACTGGATCTTCGCGACCCGCCTGATCTCTACAATAAATCAAAAAGTTAGCCAGGCGTGGTAGCGCGTGCCTGTAGATCCAGCTACTTGGAAGGCTGAGGTGGAAGGATCGCCGGAGCCCAGCAGGTTGAGGCTGCGGTGGCCGGGAGCGGCCACTGCACTACAGTCTGGGCGACAGAGTGAGACTCCAATTCAGAAAGAAAAAAAAAGTTAAAAAAATAATAACAAGCCGGGCTCGGTGGCTCAGCCTATAATCCCGCGCTTTGGGAGGGTGAGGTGAGTGGATTGCCTGAGCCCGCGGGGTTCGAGACCCGCCTGGGCAACTTGGCGAGACCTCATCTCTAC
>NW_007247460.1:521713-522451 GCF_000164805.1 Carlito syrichta
CCTGTAGTTCCAGCTACTTGGAAGGCTGAGGTGGAAGAATCGCTGGAGCCCAGCAGGTTGAGGCTGCGGTGGCCCGGGAGCGCCCACTGCACTCCAGTCTGGGTGACAGAGTGAGACTCCAACTCAAAAAAAAAAAAAAAAGTGGACTGGATAAAGAAAATGTGATATATATACACGATGGAATATTACACAGCCATAAAGAAAAACAAAATTATGGACTTTTCAGCAACTTGGATGGATTTAGAGTCTATAATACTCAGTGATCTATCACAGAAACCAAGAACTGAGTACCACATGTTCTCACTCATTAGTGGACCCTGAACATTTATCATGATACTACTATAAGAAAGGGATTGTCAGTAATGGGACATTGTGAGGGGGTGGGGTGTACACATAACTTTAATAAGAGTACCTAACCTGATCCTAAATCAGGCAAAGTGGGACGAAAGGGAGGCCCAAACTTTACCTGTATGATGACCACATATGTACTAACTCTGTATTATACCCCACGTCTTTAAAATTTTTTTAAAAGGCCGTTCACGCCTATAATCCCAGCCCAAAGTGCAAGAATTGCCTGAGCTCACAGGCTTGAGACCAGCCTGGGCAACTTGGCGAGACCTCATCTCTACAATCAAAAAATTAGCTGAGCCGGGCTCGGTGGCTCAGCCTGTAATCCCGCGCCTTTGGGAGGCTGAGGTGAGTGTTTTGCCTGAGCCCGCGGGTTCGAGACCCGCCTGG
>NW_007247460.1:522471-526325 GCF_000164805.1 Carlito syrichta
AGTCTGGGCGACAGAGCGAGACTCCAACTCAAAAAAAAAAAAAAATTAGCTGGGCATGGGGGTGTGTGCCTGTAGTTTCAACTACTTTGAAGGCTGAGGCAGAAGGATCACCTGAGCCCAGCAGGTCGAGCCTGTGGTGGCTGTCAGCGTGCCACTATACTCCAGCCTAGATGACAAAGTGAGACTGCAATTCCAAAAAAAAAGAAATGTTTTTTTAAGTTCACATCTTTTGCAAGTACACCAACCTCTGTTAGGGTACGGATAGGGTGAGGGTGGATGAATGGATGGGGAGGGGTGCAGCACCTCTGGAGCCGGTAACCAGAGATCCAAGTCATGCAAAGATTTGCAACACACACAGAGGTGAAAGAAGAAAAGATTATTTAAGAAAGTTTCACTTCCCACAGACAGGAAGTAGGCCTACACTCTAGATGAGTGTGGCAATGTAGCCCCTTGAGTCCTAGCTTAAATCCTCTCCCCTGGAGATGTTGCAGTCAGGTAGACATGACTGCTGTTACTTCCTTGTTGACCACTTGTGGATGTCTTGGAGACGCTGAGCGGGGGTCCTGGTCACCAGGCACTGAATATACAATGGGTCGATACTGGTCATGCTTGAGAAGTCTGGGTTTCTAAAAAGACAAATTACAATAGGCTGGTACCAGTCATGCTTAAGGAGTCTGTGTTTCTGAAAAGACAAAGTCGGCAAAGTTAATCTTTACCTAGAGTCTGTATTTCTCCAGGACACAGCCTCCACTTTCCCATCATGGTGTTAGGGTTTAAGAACAAGATAAAAAATGGCTTCCCGCTCTTGGTTTGTCCTTTCAAACTCTACTGCCAGGAACTTCATTACAGTCTATTTAAAGTGTCATGAACAAAGCTGCTAAAATAACATGATGCAGATTTCAGGGATCAATGTAAAGTGCAAACTCTAAGCGCTGTAGAAATTCAGAGAAAGGGAAGCTCTAGATAGAAGCTGGGATTTGGACTGGCCCTAACTTCTTTTTTTTTGATTTGGAGTCTCACTCTGTCACCCAGACTGGAGTGCAATGGCTGCTCCCGGTCACCACAGCCTCGCCCTGTTGGGCTCCGGTGATCCTTCCCCCTCAGCCTTCCAATCAGCTGGAACTACAGGCGCGCGCTACCACGCCTGGCTAATTTTTGATTTATTGTAGAGATGAGGTCTCACCAAGTTGCCCATGCGGGTCTTGAACCCGAGGGCTCAGGCAATCCACTCACCTCAGCCTCCCAAAGGCGCGGGATTACAGGCTGAGTCACCGAGGCCAGTCTAACTTCGTTTTTTTTTTTTTTTGAATTGGAATTTCACTCGGTCGCCTAGACTGGAGTGCAGTGGCCGCTTCCGGCCACCGCAGCCCCGACCTGCTGGGGACCAGCGATCCTTCCGCCTCAGCCTTCCAAGTAGCCGGAATTACAGGCATGCGCTACCACGCCCGGCTGATCTTTTGATTTATTGTAGAGATGAGGTCTCGCCAAGTTGCCCAGGCGGGTCTTGAACTCGCAAGCTCAGGCAATCCACTCACCTCAGCCTCCCAAAGGCACGGGATTACAGGTTGAGCCACTGAGCCCGGCTAAACTTCTTAATAGATAAGAGAGTAGGAGAATATGGGAACAATATAAGTAGAAACAAGTGTGGCACATTTATTGACACAGAAGTCTGGATTCTGGGCTGGATGTGGTGACTCACTCTTATACTCCCCAGCACTTTGAGAGACCAAGGCGGGAGGATTGTTTGAGCCCAAGACTTCCAGACCAGCCTTGGCAATATAGCCATATCCCACCTCTACAAAAAAACAAAGCAAAAAATAAACAAAAAACGATCGAGGTGTGATGGTGCACTTCTGTAGTCCCAGCTACTCTGGAGACTGAGGCGTGAAGACTGCCTGAACCCCGGAGTTGGAAGCTGCCGTGAGTCATGATCGTGCCACTGTACTACAGCCTGGGCAACAGACTGAGACCCTGACTCAAAAAAAGTAAATAAAAGAAAAAGAAACAGTGTACTAATGTAGAACTGAGGAAGGGAATGGTTCAAAAGCTGGGTATAAAATCCTTTTCGTATTCAAGTTGGGGGGTTTCCAAATCTTTGCTTTTTAAATTGGATGGATTTAATTATGTTGTCAGCTGATAAATCATTACAAATAATAGATTTCTATGTGATTTTTTTTTGAGTTGGAGTTTCACTCTGTCGCACAGGCTGCAGTACAGTGGCATGATCACAGTTCACTGCAGCCTTGACTTCCTGGGCTCAGGCAATCCTTCCTCTTTAGCCTCCCAAGTACCTGGAACTGCAGGCATACACCACGATGCCTGACTAATTTTTTTTCCTTAGAGATGAAGTCTTGCTATGTTGCCCAGGGTAGTGTCAAACTCTTGGGCTCATGCAACTCTCCCACCTTAGCCTCCCGAGTGCTGGGCTTACAGGTGATGGGTCCAGCTTCTATGTGGTTTTGGGGACGAATACCTCAGAATCAGATGCGTTGGGTTTTCATTTCTGTTTTGTCTTGTTTAGCAATGGGTTATTGCTCTGTTGTTCAGGCTGGTGTGCTGTGCCACAATCATAGCTCACTATAGCGTTGAACTCTTGGGTTCAAGTGATCCTTTCACCTCAGCCTCTGGAGTATCTAGGACCACCGGCACATGCCACCAGGCCAGGTTAATTTCTTTATTTTTTGTAGAGACGGGGGTCTCACTATTGGCCCAGGCTGGTCTCAAACTCCTGGTTTCAAGTAATCCTTCTGCCTCAGCCTCCCAAAGTACTTGGATTATAGAGGTAAGCCACCTTGCCCAGCCAGATGCCATTGTTACATCAAGATTCTCAATTCTTGTCTACGTATGTATGTGAACAAGGTTTCACAGCTTGAAAAATTAAAAAATAGGGGTAGAATTAATGCTAAACACAGTCTTATTCCAGCAGTAATAATATTCAGCTATGAACTTAAGAACTAAGCGGGGAAAGAAGTAGCCCATCTATTTCATTGGGACACGTTTACAATGTATTGTTATATTTATGTGAACTGTATATATAAATTACAATATTTATATTGTTTTGATCAGTTGACTATTACTAATACTTGTAATAACCACTCAGACCAGAAGAAAATTTTCCACTTAGAGCTTTATAGTTACATGAAACCTAAAACATTAAAAAATTTGCAGAAATGTATTATATGGTGATCAATAAAACACTTTTTTTTTTTTTGAGTTGGGGTCTCACTCTGTTGCCCAGGCTGGAGTGCAGTGACACACTAACGACCTCCATAGCCTCGACCTGCTGGGATCAGGTGATCCTTCTGCCTCAGCCTTTCAAGAAGCTGGAAATACATACACGTGCCACCACACTTGGCTAAGTTTTTGATTTATTGTAGAGTTGAGGTCTCGCCAAGTTGCCCAGGCTGGTCTTGAATCCCTGAGCTCAGGCAATCCTCTCACCTCTGCCTCTCAAAGTGCTGTCATTAAAGGCATGAGGCACCATGCCCAGCAGTCTTTGTGTCTTACAGAGCAGTTTTATTTTAGAATGTCAATATCTATAAAATAGCAGAAATTATATCCATCCTTTGCAATTATTAGGTTTTATTTATTTATCCATTTAATTTTTTTTTGAGTTGGAGTCTCACTCTGTCGCCCAGACTGGAGTACAGTGGCCGCTCCTAGCCACCGCAGCCTTGACCTGCTGGTCTCCGGCAATCCTTCCCCCTCAGCCTTCCAAGTAGCCAGAATTACAAGTGCACTACCACACCTAGCTAGTTTTTTATTTATTGTAGAGACAAGGTCTCGCCAAGTTGCCTGGGTGGGTCTCGAACCCATGGGCTCAGGCAATCCACTCGCCTCGGCCTCCCAAAGTG
>NW_007247460.1:526756-527339 GCF_000164805.1 Carlito syrichta
AAAAAAAAAAAAAATGTACAAAGGGTCCAGGGCCCAGATCAAGACTGCCAATCTAGCGGAAGACTGTTTTGGTAAGCAGGCTGCTACTTCTAGCTCTGCTGCCAGTGTTCATCTGGCTTGGTATGGAATCAACGTCAGGGAATCTGGTATCTAATTCATGTCAGGCTCTCCTCTGAGAAGGGATAGGCTGCTTGAACAATGTAGATTCCCTCATCATTCCTTTCTGCTGTTTCCTATGATCCAACTGTGGAATTTCTGGTCAATGACTCCAGGTTTTAAATCATTTGTATGTATTCAGTTTCTATACAATTTTATCATCCACTAAGAGTGTTAAAATCAGCTGGGCTCGGTGGCTCAGCCTGTAATCCCAGAGCTTTGGGAGGCTGAGGTGTGTGGATTGCCTGAGCTCGCGGGTTCGAGACCCGCCTGGGCAACTTGGCGAGACCTCATCTCTACAATTAGTCAAAAATCAGCCGGGCATGGTAGCGCGTGCCTGTAGTTCCAGCTACTTGGAAGGCTGAGGCGGAAGGATCGTCGGAGCCCAGCAGGTCGAGGCTGTGGTGGCCGGGAGCAGCCACTGAAC
>NW_007247460.1:527359-527891 GCF_000164805.1 Carlito syrichta
TGGGCGACTGAGTGAGACTCCAACTCAAAAAAAAAAAAAAAAAAGTTAAAATCACATTCTCTGTTCAACTGTTAATGTTGGTATCCAAATTTAGTAGTATCAGCTTTTCTCTGGTTTTAGTTTTGTTTTGAGTTTTTTGGCACGTGAATTTTACTTGTTTGCCAATAAGAAATCCAAGAATGGAATGTTAATAAATTTCCACTTAGTTCTATAATGTCAAGAATTTAAAAAATGAATTGGCTGAAAATTGCTTCATATCTGAAAAAGTCTGGAATTACTCTTTTTCGATGTTTTTTTTTTAGTTGGGTTCTTACTCTGTCACCCAGGCAGGAGGAGTGCAGTGGCATGATGATGGCTCACCCCAGCCTCAACTTCCAGGACTCTGGTGATCCTTCCGCCTCAGCCTCCCAAGTAGCTGGGACTACAGGTGCACACCACCATGCTTGGCTAAATATTAAAAAAAATTTTTGAAAAGCCGGGCTCAGCCTGTAATCCCGCGCCTTTGGGAGGCTGAGGTGAGTGGATTGCCTGA
>NW_007247460.1:528762-533338 GCF_000164805.1 Carlito syrichta
CATTCGCTACCACGCCCAGCTGATTTTTTGATTTATTGTGGAGATGAGGTCTCGCTGCCCAGGCGGGTCTCGAACACGCAGGCTCAGGCAATCCACTCACCTCAGCCTCCCAAAGGCGCGGGATTACAGGCTGAGCCACTGAGCCCGGCTTGCTAGGCAGAGTTTAGACTTGAGGTGGCAAGCCCTTGAGCCTCAGCTTCCTCACCTGTAAATGGGGTCCATTCCAGGCTTTAGATATTCTGTGGTGGGACATGGAGAGCGACAGCTGAGGTGAGATATAGTGAAAGGAAGCTCACCCTGATCTGTGAATGCGATCCATGTTGGGACTGGCATGAGAAGCTGTCAGTCTTGGGGGACTGGTTTTCAAGGGGCAGGAAAAAATATTTTCTAGTCTTTTAATTACAGGATTAGAAAATAACTCCTTTGTCCTTTTCAACATCTCAGACAGAGGAAAGTGTGTTTTGTGTCTGATATCCTCAGAGATATCAATAAACTCTGGGGACCCTTGGCATGGTGGCTCACGTCTGCAATCCAAGCACTTGGGAAGGCCGAGGTGGGAGAGTTGCTTGAGCTAAGGAGTTCAAGACCAGACTAGGCAACATAGCGAGATGGTGTCTCTACAAAAAAATTTAAAAATTGGCTGGGATCGGTGGCTCAGCCTGTAATCCCAGCACTTTGGGAGGCTGAGGCGAGTGGGGCCTATATGCGTTCAAGATCAGCCCTGGCAACTTGGCGAGACCTCGTCTCTACAATAAATCAAAAATTAGCTGGGCATGGTAGCACGCTCCTGTCCTTCCAGCTACTTGGAAGGCTGAGGCGGAAGGATCACTGGAGCCCAGCAGATCAACGCTGGGGTGGCCATGAGTGTGCCACTGCACTCCAGTCTTGGTGACGGAGTAAGACTCCAACTCAAAAAAAAAAAAATGAAGCCGGGCTCGGTGGCTCAGCCTGTAATCCTGCGCCTTTGGGAGGCTGAGGTGAGTGGATTGCCTGAGCCCGCTGGTTTGAGACCCGCCTGGGCAGCGAGACCTCATCTCTACAATAAATCAAAAAATCAGTCGGGCATGGTAGTGCATGCCTGTAATTACGGCTACTTGGAAGGCTGAGGCGGAAGGATCGTCAGAGCCCAGCAGGTCGAGGCTGCGGTGGCCGGGAGCGGCCACTGCACTCCAGTCTGGGCGACAGAGTGAGATTCCAACTCAAAAAAAAAATTAGCTGAGCATGGCGGTGTGCGCCTATGGTCCCAGCTACTGGAAGGGCTGAGGACTCACCCGAGCCCAAGAGGTGGAGGCTGCAGTGAGTGGTGAATATGCCACTACACTAAAGCCTGAGACCTTGATTCAAAAACAAACAAACACCCGGGCTCAGTGGCTCAGCCTGTAATCCCGCACTTTGGGAGGCTGAGGTGAGTGGATTGCTTGAACCTGCGGGTTCGAGACCCGCCTGGGCAACTTGGCGAGACCTCATCTCTACAATAAATCAAAAAAATTAACCAGGCGTGGTAGCATGCACCTGTAGTTCCAGCTACTTGGAAGGCTGAGGCGAAAGGATCGCCGGAGCCCAGCAGGCTGAGGCTGCGGTGGCTGGGAGCGGCCACTGCACTCCAGTCTGGGTGACTGAGTGAGACTCAACTCAAAAAAACAAAAACAAAAAACAAACAAACAAACTCTGGGGCCACATGGAAAGCCCAGTCTTCAGGGTCCCAGGTCATTCTCTCTCTGTGGCTTGTATGTGAGGAGGCGTGGGAAGGTAGGGAGTACAAGAGGCATGTTAGCAACTGTTGCCAGGAGTCTACCTAGGCCCAAGAGGTGCCCCTGAAAGTCATCCCTTGGCTTCTGAGGCAGTGAGAGGGGAAGGAAGAAGCGATGACTGCCAGGCTGACTTCAGAAGACTAAGAAGGCCCCCACCTGCTGGCTAGAGCCTGAAACAGCAGTGGTGAAGGTCGGATTCTAATTCACAGCAGATCTAGTCTTCAAACTATGCACTGTAAATTACTCAGTTTCACAATTCTTGGGCATCAAAGCAAGTTTTGGTAGCTGAGACCAGCTTTCCTCACTATGAGCTATCCCTGAGGGCAAATCTCGTCAAAATGAAGATTCAGGGAAGTTATTTTAGTCTGGGTCTGTGATTCAAGTTACAGAAACTGATTTAAGCAGAAAAGGAATTTATTAGTAGACTATAGCAGAGCACCTTAAATAAATGGGAGGATGAATGAGACAGCTTGGAGGCTGTATAGTCAGAAGCAATACCCCAAATCAGGCCACACGACCGTTCTTGTGAAGACACCCCCGCTGCCAAATCTGGGTAAAGGGGCTGCTGCTTCCTGGGCCAGTATCACCAAACGCTGGCTGCTGCTCCTCCAGCTGCTGCCCTGGCTGTCTCTGGAATGAGGTGGAGCTGCTGCCTCCTCTCACTTGAATGGATTATTGGTGCTCCCCAGTTCTGCATCTTCCCAGCTTCCAGTGCATCTGACTGGTGGAGCCTTGGTCATATGGCTAGGGCCTAGCTGCAAAGGAGGCTGGAAAAAAAAAAATGCCTGACATTTTCAGCTTCTACAGTGGAGGAAAAGAACTGAGTGTGATGGCTTGTACCTGTTATCCCAGTTACTCTGGTGGCTGAGGCAGGAGGATCTCTTGAGTTCAGGAATTTGAGGCTGCAGTGAGCTATGATTGTGCTATTGCACTCCAGCCTGCACAACAGAGCAAGACCTTGTCTCTTTAAAAAAAAAAAAAAAATGGAGGAAGAGTCTAAAGGGGAAATTCCCCAAATATGGGAATAGGATTCAGAAATTGGGTGGTTCTACTAAAACCATAACCTTACACAAAGGCCATCGCAACCTCACACACACACACAAAACTTCTGAAAGGATATCTGCCCAGCAACTGCTGTCCAATCTTGGGCTGGATCATCCTTGTTATTGATCTTTGTAGCTAAGGATAATTATTTCAAAACAATGATGTAATCCTCTTTATTTTGTCCTTTAAATGCCTTTGTCTTCCTCTACCTCCCTGAATACACATATAGTTTACTGTAGCATGTGAATTCCCACTGCAGGACTCTGTAGATAATTCTTTTTAGTTGAGATCTCACTCTGCCTCTCTGCTGGAGTGCAGTGGCACAATCACAGCTCATTGCAGTTCAACCTCCTGCACCCAGGAGGTCCTTCCACCTCAGTCTCCCAAGTAGCTGGGCCTACAGGCACACACCATCACATTTGGCTAATTTTTATTGTTTTTTTGTAGAGACAAGGTGTCGTTATGTTGCCCAGGCTGATCTCAGACTCCTGGGCTCAAGCAATCTGCCCGCCTCGGTCTTCCAAAGTGCTGGGATTACAGGCGTGAGCTACTGTGCCCAGACTCTTTTTTTTTTCAGAGAGCCTCTTTCTGTTATTTAGATTGACATGAGGAAAGCCCTGAAGAGGTTGGATATACACAAAACAATGCATCCTGAGGTCAGCAATCTTTGTGGTAAAGAGAGCCATAATTATTTTATATGAAGAACTAGGGATGTTATAGCTTGAAAAAGAAAATATACAGGGGGAATAGGATCAGACATTACAAGAGCTCTTTTCTTTTTTTTTTTTTGAGTCAGGGGTCTCGTTCTTTTGCCCAGGCAGCAGCTGAGGGAGGAGCTGGGTGGGGAGCCCAGGAGGGCCAGTAAAACAAGTCCAGCGAATATCACAAGAGAGAATTTAAAGCTGGAAGGGCACTTGGAGGTCATATTGTACAACCTCCTCAACTTCCAGTAAAGAAACTTAGCCTTGTATCTACAATAAATAAAAAATTAGCCGGGCGTGGTAGCATGCATCTGTAGTTCCAGCTACTTGGAAGGCTGAGGCGGAAGGATCGCCAGAGCCCAGCAGGGTGTGGCTATGGTGGCCATGAGTGTGCCACTGCACTCCGGCCTAGGGGACAGAGTGGGACTCCAACTTACAAAAAAAAAAGAAAAAATAGAAACTTAGGGCCAGAGAAGGTGTGTGACTTGCAATGAGAAGCAATACTGAATCTAGAACATGGTTTTCAGACTTCATAATCCAGTAGTTGGTCCACTGGAGGAGACAATGCTTGAGCTCAGTAGTTCAAAACTAGGTTGAGCAATTGTAGCAAGACATGGTGGTGTGCACCTGTAGTCCCAGCTACTCAGAAGCCTGAGGAGGAAAGATCACTTGAGTCCAGGAGTTCGAGGTTGCAGTGAGCTATGAATGCACTACTGCAATCCAGCCTGAGTGATAGAGCAAGATCCTGTTTAAAATACGTATGTATTTTAATATAAAAATGAAGCCGGGCTTGGTGGCTCAGCCTGTAATGCCATGCCTTTGGGAGGCCAAGGTGAGTGAACTGCCTGAGCCCGCAGGTTTGAGACCCGCATGAGCAATTTGGTGAGACCTCATCTCTACAATAAATCAAAAATCAGCCGGGCGTAGTAGCGCGTGCCTGTAATTCCGGCTACTCGGAAGGCTGAGGTGGAAGGATCGCTGGAGCCCAGCAGGTCGAGGCTGTGGTGGCCGGGAGTGGCAGCTGCACTCCAGTCTGGGCGACAAAGTGAGACTCCAACTCAAAAAAAAAAAAAAAAAAAA